>NW_019384478.1:65395-121779 GCF_000671375.1 Centruroides sculpturatus
AAAAAAACTAAAAGAAAAAATGTATAATAAAGTTGTGATTGTTGCAAGGAATATTTTTTATCTAATAATTTTTTAATACTATTAGTTTGTGATACATAATATATTATTTTTTCTGCCATAATAACTAACTTTTTTCTGTACCCCTAAACGACCTATCGCATACCCCTAGGGGTACGCGTACCACCTGATCGTCTACATCGCTGTTGTAGACGATCAGGTGAGTCCGCACCCTAAACTCGGGAGCAAACCCTTTATATCCAAATGTCTTTTTCCAAGGGGGTGTGAGAAGTCTTTCCTGTGACAGAATCCATAGCTGAGACGCATTTGCCAATGTATCATCAATGGGAAAATAAACACTTCTGTCAGTATATCTACTTTCTCCATTGTTATCTGTTCTCAAGTGCATGTAAAGCAGTCTGTGTTGTTTTTCACACATAACAATAACTTAACTGCATTATGTGTTATACGAAAGTTAGAGAAAATTCTCAATCTTAAATGGAGGCTTTCGTTCTGCCTCCAGCTTCTCACACGGGGGATACTTTTCTAGACAACAAATAAGTGCTAAATGAAACAGCATTAAACAAGGTCATTTTAACAGAGTAAATAAGGAAAGGGAAACAGGTGACCAAAATAAGTAGATTTTACTTTAATTTTTTTTATTAATTTGCATAATAATGTATGTTAAAAATAATCAAACACCTTAGTATTTCCAGCAACGAAGTATTTAATAAAAATAAAAATGTTTTCGACTATATTTAATTGTCTTATTCAGTTAAACCATTTTAAAACTAAAACGAACGTAAAATAGAATGCAAGCAATACAACAGTTTAAAAATTGAAATTAATTACTACAAAATAAAATAAAACGTAAAAAACAAAATTAAATTACAATAAAATATTAATAAAAATTAATCGTGGTAAAGAATTAAATTAAATAAAGTATTAAGAAAATTAATCGTCATGGTAAAAAGATTTCCATGTGCAGGACAGACTTTCTGCGTCTCTATGGTTGAAGAATCCTTTGTTAATATGCATGCGCCTTGTAAATTTCAAGTTTTTCAATATGTTTAAGTACTTGTTTGTTGGTGGCTGTCCTAATTATGGATGCTTTGTCCCAATGAATACTAATATCTTGATGTTTAGCGAAGGCTGCAAGGACGGTGCTGTCCACGTTTTTAGTAATAGAATACTTATGTTCTTTAAGCCTCTGTTTTAAAAGTCTCATAGTGGCACCAACGTAAACGAGATCTGAATTAAAACGGCGGTCACTTAAATTAAAGGAAACGGCGGTTTCCTTTCTTCTTATCATTTCGTAAAATTCTATAAATCGTAGGATTACAACGATAAATAACTCTTAAATTATTCTTGTGAGATAATTTTTTAATCATCGATTGTAGGAAAGTATATAGTTGAGAACTACTCTTCGTCCTTGGTTCTTCGTTGTAGCTTGCTTATTTGTTTGATTACAAAATTTAGCATTAAGAGCATTAATTTCACTTATACGATATCCCTGTTATACAGCTATTGTACATATGTAATTTAATTTTCTGTGTGTGTCAAGCATACTCTGTGACCGAGGGGTCGGCACCTCTTTGGCGCCCTGTCAGGATGACACCACCGAGCCTCTAGGGGACTCGGAACTCGCGACGTTAAGTCTAAAGCTTCGCGAGCGGTAGCGTGTGAGCGCTTGGATTCGGAGTAGAGGTGAGGAGAGAGAAACGAGGAAGTGATTCACTCGATTCCAGATTAATAAACAATAACAAATTTATTTTAACGAGCAGGAGTACATGATATACGATCATAGACATCTTGGATTGATATATATATATCCATATTCTATATCCCTAGATTATCGAATCTAACTGTCGCGAGAGAGAGAGAGTTACAGGATATTCGCGTGTGGATAAATACCTTATAGAGAAGTCGAGGATTGATGACTGGATGATTCTCCGTCAGGATTCTTGGGGTGTTGGATGGAATGTTCTTGATATTTAGAGTGTTCAGGTAACAGGAGCAACTTCGGAGGGAGGTATCCGACTGGTGTTGAGGCACTTAGGTGGGTAAGATATACTTATGATAAGGTCGGCGGATGCACGATATTTTGCACGGTATAAATTCTTGAGCGGACGAACTTTGGAGGACGACTGACNAATTATTTAGATGAATTTCTGCATTTGAAGATAGTTAATTTTTGTTACCCAACTTCACTGCCTGTAACCGGTATTCTTCTTCTCCAATGCAGAGGACTTTGCAAACGTTTTCTAACCTAATGTGATTCTTCTTCAGGCGCTATGGAATTCCCTATATGAATTCGAATTTCCAGTCTAGAATTAACCGTTGAAGAAAACAACGATTAATTCTAGACCGGTTACAGGCAGTGAAGTTGGGTAATTTATTTACTCCAGTGTTAAAATTTCTTTATAGGTAATTTTTGTTTAGAAAAAGGAATTGTATTAATATATTATAAACAAAATTAAATTGTGTACTTTTACAGATTTGATTTTGAAGTTAAATTACATTATACTATATTAAGTTTTGAACATTGGGCAGAAATGCAAAGTTTATTTAAACTTTCCTTGAAATTCTATCTTATTAATTTGTTAATACATTGCTTTTTTTAAACATATATTTCAAAAATATTTCATTTTTTAAATGGCATAGAATTTCAATCTCTAGAAGGTATCAAAAATCACATCGATAATTTCTTCAATCAGAAACCCACCCACTTCTACACAGACGGAATTATGAAACTACCTGTCAGGTGGTGTAAGGTTATCAAACAGAAGGGTGAATGCATTGTGGATTAAAGGTTTTTATTTATTTCAAAATAGTATATTTTGTTTCTTTCTAAAAACTGAACAAACTTTTGGTTCAACCCAATAACTATATTGCTTGATTGAATTTTACATTCAATGAAAATATTTGTTACATATAAAATATCTATTATTATACAGTGGAACTTCTCTTAATGAACA
Organism: Centruroides sculpturatus; assembly: GCF_000671375.1. Classification (NCBI taxonomy): domain Eukaryota; kingdom Metazoa; phylum Arthropoda; class Arachnida; order Scorpiones; family Buthidae; genus Centruroides; species Centruroides sculpturatus. Next base: position 68,371 of record NW_019384478.1, read on the forward strand.
CCTCGCATAATGAGAAAAACAAAAATAAACATTGTAGAAAATAAAGTGATGTTTCGTATAATGAGTGACGAGGAGAGGGGAAATCCCAGATTGTGCACATGCTCCATCAATTTGTGTTTAGCACTCATTCTGCTAGCATCTTAGTGTTGCTTGTGATCAAACATTTTTCTAAACTTGTGTTCACACATATTATGCATAAACATCAACAACCATCACCTGTTATATAATAAACATGCCAAACAAAATGCCAAATTCTTGGGCTATGTAAAGACTAATTAAAGATTAGAAATTAATTAATTTGACTAGAGGTAGGCAGTTATGCTGCCATCTCGTATTAAATTTAATGACCAATTCCAAATTAAATTTTAAAAACATCTAAATTAAAAATTATTTATTTATAATTATTAAATTTAATACAAGATGGCAGTATAATTGCCTACCTCTAGTCAAATTATTTAATTTCTGATATTTAATTGTATCGTATTATCGTATTTTATAATACATTAATTTCTATGGAAAAAATTGTTTCACTTAATGAGTGTTTCACATTACAAGTAAGATTCTGGAACAAATTATGCTCATTAAGTGAGGTTCCACTGTATTAGTCATATACCAGAATTATTTTCCTCAATCTGTATTTTTTTTGCCCAGTGGATCATAGCTCTCATAGATCTTTGTCATAAAACACGAAAATTGTTTGAAAATGAATTTTAATTAAAGATAAAACAGACAATTTTGTTTGTATTCAGTTATATTGGTCTTTTTTTTGAAGTGAGACAATGTAGTGATATCCTAAAATTTTTGCTACTTTTTGAATTTGATACTCAAATTTCCCTCGGAACAAAAACATATCTTGACACTTTGAAAAGTAAATTCAAATTCAGCTTCAAACATTTTTTCATGCATTTCTTGCTTTTCTTTTCAAACTGTGCATACAACCCACAATTCTAAATAAACATTTTGAATTTAATGTCTACTAACAATCAATACTCTTACCGTGCAGATGCGTTGCCAGTTACGCTACCCGGACCTCCGATCCGATCTCCTCTTCCAGCGTATATAATCTAACTACTTAACCATCGACGGTTATTACAACGCCGGCTGGGGACACATTCAGTGCCCACGTCCTACTTCCCATACGGCTCTCAACCGGCCATCGCAAGCCCCGGCAAGGCGTATTACCAGCCGGCGTTGTAATAACCGTCGATGGTTAAGTAGTTAGATTATATACGCTGGAAGAGGAGATCGAATCAATACTCTTATATGATCCTGACAATATTGAATAGAAATCATAGAATCCTCGAAGTCGGAAATAGAAAGAGTATAATTTTACTTGTTTTTAACTAAAAATTTACTTTTAGTGTGTTGAATAGAAATATTTGTTCTGTAGTCACCAAGATCAGTGAGTTGACCTGGAAATTTCTCAACTAGTTAATGCCTATGTTTGCTTTGTACACTCTTGTGTGATCACATTGGAATCATATTCTCTGCTAGAGGTTAGTTATTATCAGTTTTGGTCATGTAAATGTTTATAGAAGTTTTTGATGAACAAATATAATATAATAATGCAAATTTTTCTGATGCAAGGACAATTTGTGATATTTTTTTAGGTGTTTTTTCCTTTTAGCACTGTAATCTTGTGTGTTGAGAAGTAAATATTTAATCAGTTTCTTTGGAAGAATTGAAAAAATGTTAGGTTAAAAATTCAATAGTATATTATTCATCTCTCCACCTTAATTCAAAAAGAAAATATGGCTTCTTGGATTGTTAAACATTTTTGTATGCCACTCTGTAGATTACAGTTCTAATTTATTATTCTGTTATTAGTTAATGAAAATTTTTTCAAATGTTTGTTGATCTTATCACAATGTCTGTAGAAATTAGAAATTTCTGGTGAAACTTCCAAAGACAAAAGGCTTTTATGAAAAAAATCTTAATTAAGCCAACATTTAAAACCTGAAAATAATAATTAAGAATTATTATATAATTTTTAATAACAAAGTAGCTTGTCTTCTAAATAAATTTATATATTTCAAAGAAATGTTAATATTAATTGATAAAATATAATATTAATATACATGCTAATATAAATGTTTATATCTATTTACAGCAATAAATTGGAGTAGACAGTATGGTTCCCAGACCAATAGAAGGGCGTCAAACTCCAATAGCAGCCATGCAGGTTGTAGGACCTCCTCCATCTGGAGGTGGAAATATATCTCTTGGAAGGCTTATAGATTTTGTATTGCAAAGAACTTATCATGAACTCACAGTTTTGGCTGAACTGTAAGTTTTACTTAAAAAAATTTTTTTTTTAATGTCAAATTGTGATTAAAGAACACACTCGACAAACCTTTACGTCTGGTAACGTTTAAAATTTGTTTCATGAATTTTAAACGTTACCGGACAAAGGTTCGTCAAGAGTATTCATTAACACCGGTAATCATGTTGGTAGGTATTGTTGTTGTGATTAAAGTTAATAAATAAAAATTGCATTAAAATTTTAATTATTTAGATGAATTTCTGCATTTGAAGATAGTTAATTTTTGTTACCCAACTTCACTGCCTGTAACCGGTATTCTTCTTCTCCAATGCAGAGGACTTTGCAAACGTTTTCTAACCTAATGTGATTCTTCTTCAGGCGCTATGGAATTCCCTATATGAATTCGAATTTCCAGTCTAGAATTAACCGTTGAAGAAAACAACGATTAATTCTAGACCGGTTACAGGCAGTGAAGTTGGGTAATTTATTTACTCCAGTGTTAAAATTTCTTTATAGGTAATTTTTGTTTAGAAAAAGGAATTGTATTAATATATTATAAACAAAATTAAATTGTGTACTTTTACAGATTTGATTTTGAAGTTAAATTACATTATACTATATTAAGTTTTGAACATTGGGCAGAAATGCAAAGTTTATTTAAACTTTCCTTGAAATTCTATCTTATTAATTTGTTAATACATTGCTTTTTTTAAACATATATTTCAAAAATATTTCATTTTTTATATAGAATTAAAAAATAAAATGTTATTTTATAGGAATTACTAAGATGATAGTCATGTCTGAAAGCCATATAAAATAAATAAATTGGAAAAAATGTGTATCTGTTATGAGTGTATTTGATGATACGTTCTTTAAAAATAAAATGAAATACAGTCAAAACTTTGCAAAATCAAAACAATTTAAATTCACTCTAAACATTTTCAATTAGACGTTTTGGTTGCTTTTAGTAATCAAATTAATATTTTTTTTAATTTCCCAGTTGTTATAGAATATAGCATAGGGAAAATATGGTAATCAGTAAAAGTTTGACTCCACTTTGTATTTATAAATTTTTTTATTTCTCAACATTTTGAACACTCCAGGAGCCCAAAAATGTAAAAAATGTTTTGGTTGAGTTGTTATTCTTAAATGCTTGCAGGCAACTTGTGTACAGGCTCATAATAATGTTTTGTTTGTGTTGAGAGTAATTATGATAAAATCATAATCAATTCATTCTTAATTATATTTCTTATTTCAGCAAATAACAAATAAATGTTACAATGATTGCTTAGTAATTTTATGTTTATAATGGCTCTATTATTTGGAAAAATTTTAATAATTTGATTTTTATAAGAAAGTTATATCTAGTGTACAAATAACTTGTAATTTTATAATAAACTAGTTTTTGTATTTTTACTTCATATATAAATATATATATTTTATAATTTGTTTAGAATTAATAAACAAGCTGAGCTATGCTCAAGAAAATAATATAAATATTAAATAAAGTTAATGTACTCCCAAAATCACAATATGCACATGTTTGGTTAGTTTGAACATATTTGCAACTTAGCAGCATCAGTAATCAGTAATTGCTTGACATCACATGAAAGTACAGCAGAGAAATGAGCAAATTCTGTCAAATTTTCTCTCAGCTTCATTGCCAAACCAATCAGTGATAAAATTGAAGCCATGTGCTGTTTTTGAAAAATAATGGCAACTAGCAGTTGTTTTTTGTAGCTCTAAATCAAATTCTTTGGGTCAATGAAAATTTCAAAATGTACTTTTCTAACTTTGGTATTTGCCAAGACTTTTTAATGAAATTCATTTACAGTAAAAACTTCAATTCATTATTCTTTCCTAGCACTAAATTTATTGTGACTTTTTTGACTCATTTTCAGATAAAATATAATCATTCTAAACTTCACTATCTCATCTATCCAAGCTTTCCATACAATATAATTATAGAGATCACATTTGGTAAAATTAATTTGAAATTAGTTACATATATAAATCAAGAGATTTTTGTGGAAAACTAGTGTCTTCAAAACCCAATTCAGAAATCCAAAATATAACAAACTAAAAATCCAGTGCAGCATAATCTGGCAAAAAACAAATTTTTGAAAGAAATTTGGGGACAGTTTGACACAAGTAAAAATCTAGAAATGAGTTGCTTGATTTTCCAGGCAACATTTGATGGCACAATCTGTTATGATATTTTATTACAAAGTCTTTTTATATTTTTTATTATTATAAAATGACAAAAAGCTTAATTTTGAGGGTAGGGATGAGTTTTATAAAAATTGTAAATGATAATAATGAGTAAAATCATCATTAAGTCTGACCCTACTTGAGACACAACACACGACCTCTTTATATCCCCACTCCCTCAACCTTTAATCACCAAAATTTAATAGCATTAATCCTCTAATAAACAAACCTCCCTGCAAACTTTCAGAAATTTTCAACAAAAAGCAGTTATTAAGCTTCAAAGAAGGCAAACAAAATTGTGCACCCCTCACATATACACTAACATCCATACATACAGAAAAAACCTCCAATTTTTTTTGAATTTCTCAATCCTTCAAGGTCCTGAGTCCAAATATCTAAAAATCTGGGGATAATTTTTTTTGACTGAAGCCATACTTTACCTCTGTTATAACAGAGCCATGAAAGTAAAAATGACAATGGTGGTCATGTGTTCAGTACTGCATATGTTTTGCTCAAATAACAAGCTGACCAATCAAATTCATTTGATCAGCTTTTCCTGATGTCCACTTTCATCCATTAATTATCCACATTAGCCTTTTGTATTTGAATTTTATGGGTTAATTCACATACATTGGCCTCCAGGCAAAACTTTATATCCATGCTAAAGACATGATAAGAATCACATGCAAACAATATCACAATTCTATCAAATCTTATAAAATAGATTGATTTTGGAAATAAAAAGTAGCCTATATCCTTTCCGAGACTATCCTAAATACAAAGTTTCATAGAAATCAGTTTGGTCATTCTTATGTAATACTAGAATAGATTGATAAAATTGAATTGAATTGAATTTTATTTTTATATATACAAGGGCTGTTTTTTACAAGCTCTGATGGTCCATAAAACCAGGGCTGTGGAGTCATGTAAAAATATACCGACTCCAACTCGAACTTTTCCTTACCATCCGACTCCGACCAGGGGTGGACTTGTTACCGAAAGAGACCCAGAAATTCTGACGTCATCACGTGACCTCAGAATAAAAGATTCAATAAATAGAGTTCTAATAAAGATAGAGCATAGAAACTTTTTATTCCAAAGCTAAAATATTTCTTTAAGTAATATATAAATATGTATTCAATAATTTTTACTTTTCCGGCTGTTATATATAACAGAGGAAAAGTGTAGCGCTTGGTCAAAAAATGACCCCTCCCAAATTTTTACATTTTTGGACTCGAGACACCTTGAAATTTTGAGATATGCAAAAGATTCAAGGTTTTTTCTATATGAGTGGATGTTAGACTGTGTTTGGGTGGCATGATTTTGTTCACCCTGTTTGAAGCCTAATAATTTCTGTGGTCAGAGTGGTCAGAATCGGAGTCAGATGAGGACACAGGAGTTAATTATTAAGTGTCAAAGTGGTTGAACTAAACCATGTCCCCATATACATTCTAACATCTTAGGCAAGAACATCTTAACGGGTTTTACTGTACTATTATAAAATGGCAAAAAAGCTTACTTTGAGGATAAAGACAAGTTTTATTTTATTTTTTTAAATTTTGAACGCTAATAACGAGTAAAATATTCATTAAGACACATGACCACTTTTATGTCTTCACTCTGTCGACCTTTAATTAAGAACGAAAATTTAATAGTATTAATGCCCCTTTATAAGCAAGCTACAGTGCCACATTTCATTTCTTAAACTTTACCCATTCTGAGATATTGTTTAATATCTCAGAACAGAAAATAAAGAAATTAAACTAATTAGACACCAACACATACACACGCGCAAATTTTTCCCCTTTACTGACTTTTTTGAGGGGTTCGGGAGTTCTCCAAACATGTAGATTTGCAAAAAAAACTTGGAAGATCAAATTTGACACGATTCCAATATTTTTCTGTTTTATATACATAACAAGTTGGTAAGTAAAAAGGAGTCGGATTCAGCGGATGTTTTGACGTCTTCGACTCCGGCTAAAACACCAAAACTCCATGACTCCGACTCCACAGCCCTGCATAAAACAAAGACAAGTGTAAATAACAAAATGAATTTATTACCGAAAGTTAGGTACAAACATGGCTACTTTTTGACATAATCACCTTGAAGATTGAGATATTTGTCATATCTGTGGATGAGCTTTTCCATCCCCTTGTCACAGAATGTTGCTGCCAGTGAATTGAGATGGGCTTAACAATGTTGTTTTGAAGATCATCATTAGTCTCAAACCTCTGCCCTGCTAGCCACATTTTCAGTTCAGGAAAGAGGTGGAAGTCTTCACACATTAAAAAGTTCCAAACTGGGTGGAAGTCTTCAACACCTTTAAACACCCAGCATATAGCCCCAATTTAGCACCAAGCGACTTCCACTTCTTTCCTGAACAGAAAAAGTGTCTATGAGAGCAGAGGTTTGAGTCTAATGATGATCTTCAAAACATTGTTAGGGCCCATCTCAAGTCATTGGCAGTGACATTTTATGAAAAGGGAATGGAAAAGCTTGATCACAGATATGACAAATGCCTCAATCTTCACAGTGATTATGTCTAAAAGTAACCATGTTTGTACCTAACTTTTGGTAATACAGTGGTGCCTCGTATAACGGACGCTGCGAATAACGGACTTTCTGTTTGACCGTTACGTGACTCGAGCAATGGACTTGCTGCGAACAACGGACTTTCCGTTTGGCAGTTACGTGAGACGAACAACGGTCTTTCTGCGAACAAGTGCGAATGTTTCCACTCTTTTGCCGTTGCCAATGACAATCTGTTATTTTTAGGATATATTAGTATTATTAGAATGTATTATTAGTATATCTGAAGTAGAAATGTAATGTAATATATGTTGATGATTTAAATAAACATTAAATGTAATGTAATACAGTATATGTTGACGATTCAAATAAACGAAATGTAATTGTGTAGATGCCGAGTTGGCGGGATGAAAAGAGGTTGTAAAAAACAAACGGAGCAAGAGTAGCTCGTAGAAGTGTTTAGTGATCTTAATTAATAAAGAATTATTCGTATCATATAATCTGGCAAGTTAAGTCATTTATAATGCATCATGGCTTCTAAAAAAAACAGAAAGATGATTTCAATTGAAACAAAGCAAGAAATCATCAGGAGTGAAAGTTGACAAAAACTTTCTTGTCAAATGGGGAGAGGTTCAGGAGTTTACCAACACTCATTATCCAAACAGAGCCGATGCCAACAGGATCAATGATCTCTACGATGACACCTTTGTCCGTCATTTCCGACAGGTGTTAAAAAAGAAAGAGAAACACTCACCTTGGTCATGTTTTTCAAGAAACCAGCGGGCAAAAACAAAGGATGGAACAAAAGAAGTTGACCCTGCAAGTTCCGGTAGCCTCTCCTGAATCTGACTCCGATTAATTAAAAAACAATCCGCTGCAATGTGTAAAAAGTCTGTATCTGTATGAATCTGTAAAGAAAGTGTTCTTCCACCTCCTCCTCACAATATCTGACTACCCGGCATAATTGGTGTCTGCTCCATTTTCATTTTTTATGGTACAGTACAGTTATTTTATGCTGCGGAACGAATTATATGTTTTAATGTGTATTTCTATGGAAAAATGCGTTTCTTATAACGGACGTTTCACTTAACGGACATGCACCTGGAACGGATTAAGTACGTTGTAAGAGGCACCACTGTAAATTCATTTTGTTATTTACCCTTGTCTTTGTTTTATGAACCATTGGAGGTTGAAAAAAAAAACAGCCTATGTACAAATTGGTAAAGGCGATGTTTCATGAAATAAAATTGAAGAATATAATTTACTTATTTCATCCATAATTTTATTTGGTTATAAAATTAATATAATATGACCTGATGAGTATTTGTTTACATGAAAATTTATTTTTGTTGCTAAATTTATTGTAATATGACTCATTGTAAATTTTATCTAAAATATTATACCATGAAATACATTTAAAATATGCTTTTTTTTATTTTAAAAATTACAATGTCATTATAAAATTAAATTTGTGAAAAGTTTTATTATTTTTTTAATCTAAGTTATAAAATCACACTTACTCTTGGTGTTAAAATTGTCTATTATGAAGAACTTTGAAACTGCACAATGTAATTAAACAATTCATGAAAAGTAACTTAAATAATTCTTTCATAAATTATTTTTACAGCTTGCCACGTAAAACAGACATGGAAAGAAAAATAGAAATAGTACAGTTTGCAAGCAGAGCTCGCCAGCTATTTGTTCGTTTATTGGCCCTTGTTAAATGGGCTGCAAGTGCCTCCAAAGTAGAAAAGTGTAATGTATGTATTTATCCTACTGTATTCTTTCAATGTTACATTTTTGAAAATTTCAAAATATTTCAAATATTTTTCTATTTATTTAAATTTAGAAATTTGAAGGTTTATTAACTATTTCTGTGTGTTACCATATTTTAACTCCAGAAATAAAGTTTTAATTTGAGTAATTTTTAACAGAAATTTAAAGCATTATATTAATGTAATTGAGTAAGTAATATAAATTTTATAAATATATATATAAAACACTAAAATTATAAAATAAAAATATGTTATGATGATAATATAAATAAAGTTTTAAAATGGGAAGTTTCCAATAAAAACTTCTAGTATGTAATGATTTACATTAGTAGTATTCTTAAAATTATTATAAAATGGGAAAAATTCTGATGATTTATTTTTTGTTGTTTGTGACATATATTTGTTGTTATTATTATTATTTTATTTTTTCTAATGTTTAATTTGAAGGATTCAAATTTTTATTGCAGTTGAACTAAATTCTTTTATTCATATAAAAAAAAAATTAAATTTGTTAATTTATAGATGTTCTGAAGTAAAATTAATTTGATTTAAAACTTTATGAAAATATTCAACTCCATATAGCTCTCCCTATATTACAGATAGTTTGCAATCAATTATGCAAAAATTAACTACTTTCTCTTTAGAGATTATTTATAAAATATAGCAATTGTAAATTTAGATGATTACCATAAAAGCAAACATATGATTTAACAAAGAATTAATTTTTAATTTAATTAAGTTAGTAACAATAATAATTTAGTTTAAACATTTAATCATTTTGAATGGAATGTATTTATTTTAGTGAGAACATTTTTCATATTCAGTACCAAGAAATAATTTGGTATATGGCAACTCATTATCAGACTAATCTTTTGATTGAAGGAGAGTATCTTTTACAGAGGGTTTTCTTCTAGTGTTGGCTTATTGTGATTGTATTTTTTACTTACATAATCTGGTGAATCATCTTTAATGTTTCTTGTTGAATGCAGGAGATGAACTGTATTTATAAATTAGTTTGGTTAGTTAATAAACAATTATTGGTATTAGGATTTTTAATTTTTTGAATAAGATATGCTAGTATTTCATGTATTATTATTTCTTTTAAATTGTGTGATAAAATAAAATAAATTTAGTTCTTTTTAATGTAATATTCTGTGTTTTCAGTATTAACTGTTCTCATTTTTATTTAAATATGCAACTGTCTAAGAATCAAAAAAATATATTTTTGATTTTTAATTAAAAAAGTCTGTTATATGTTGTTTATTGTAAAAGAATACTGTTTCTGTCATTAAGAGGCATATTTCTAAAGTGTAATATTAAAATGTATTAAATCCTAATACCCCATTCACGCTGAGCATTTCAATCTAGATTGTGATCAAGGTTGGCGACTATGCCGTGATGTGACCTCTCTCAACCGTTTCATTCTCGACTGAAATGAGGTTCAATCGCAATTGATTCAAGAGAGTTTTTGAAACTAGATCCAGTCATAAGAGAGTTTCCACAATCCCACATGCATGAGAAGAAACAAGATGGCTGTGGATTATGTGTTGGGATATCAACAGAGAAATAAAAATGATATTTGGAGAGATGATGAGATCTGGCTATTATTAGATATATGGCAAGAAAAAGTAATTATTTCTAACCAAAATTTCCATTTTGTTTGTTAATGTTCATGACATATCATGTAGTTATGTCAGTTTTATCATCGCTTGCAATAGTCAGGTTCTTCTCAATCAGACTGCCTGTGCAAACAGCTCGATGTTTGATTAGCAACAGTTACAATTGAGATTGTGGGTAAATCAAGATCAAAGTGAGTTGTGGATTGTGTGCAAACTCAGTATAACAACTTACTTATTGTTCTGTCAAATTTTTCACAGTTTATTTTTACTATTTACAAGATTATATTGAAATGTTTTATTAGAATATCGCATAAATAAATTTCATAATAAGAACATGCCATCTTCTGAAATTAATTGTTAAAATGATTTTAATAGTATAAGAAATATAATAATTGATTTTTATGAATTATTACAGTTAACTAAGTCCTTTTAACAAAAAACATCAAGTAGTTTTCTTACACTGTATGAAATAGATTTATAAGAGGTATTTTTTCAATATTATCTGATGTGCTAGAAATAAAATGAACAGTGAAGATCAAAATTTTTCTAACTAAATAAGTGTATCTAACTTTTGAAATTTAGATACACTTATTTACACTTTCCAGCTACTTTTCTATGTAATTGTCATTTTGATTTAGGCATTTGTCTTATTATGGCACCAGCTTTCCTAAATTTTTATCAAAGAAGGTTGCCACCAGTTTGCTTATCCAGCTCTTCATGCTGGCCTTCAACTCTCTGTTAGTTTGGAATCCCTGCCCTCTTAACCATCACTTCAAGTTAGTGAACAGATGTAAATGACTTAGTACTAAGTCTGGGCTGTTCATTGAATGATTAAACATTTCCTATTTGAACTTTGCAAGGAGTTACTATGTCTGTACTTCAGTGAGAGGATGATCATCATCATTGTTCAGCCTAAATTTAGCACTGAGTGATTTCCATTTGTTCACTCATTTGAAATGGTGGTTAGGACAGCAGGGATTTCAAATTCTTCAGGAGTTAAAGATCAGTGTGAAAGATTGGCTAAGTGATCTGTGGCAACTTTTTTTGATGAGGGTATAGAAAAGCTGATGCCGCAATATGATAAATGCTAAATTGAAATGGTAATTACATAGAAAAGTAGCTGAGAGGTGTATCTGACTTTTGTAAATAAAACAGTTCTGAACTTCACTGTTCATTTACCCTCTGGCACATTGGAAGTTGAAAAAAATACTTGTGTTAATTTCTATATTAGTTACAATTGTACTATTATTTCTAAACAACACATTTATTTTATCATATGACTTATTATTTAATATTGATATGTTTTTTTTGGAATGTTTAATTTTATTTTTGGGGGTTTCAAAATTTGAAATAAATGTATCAATTACACCAAAATAAATAAATAAAATATTTATTTATTTTCACAATTTTTTAAATTTAATTGCAAGCATGTGCAATTTTTAAAATGAATATATTATTAAAAACGGTAACATATTTTCTAAATTAATAACTTTTAATTGTGAAAATATGAAGCTAAGATAATATATTTTCTCATGTTTTATATTTTGAAAATATAACATATATGTTAAATATATGTTATATTNTTTCATAAAAAAATAATAAAACAACAAGAGTGCATTAATATATTACAGCTATTATAACAATTGTAAGAGATTAATAATATATTAAAATTGTTTTTAATAGGATAAAATTGTCCCTCCTGATCCAATTACACCCAGTGAGAAGAAATCAACCTTGCTTCGTTTGGATCAAATCATTCAATATCGATTGGTTTCTTCAGATCTTCCTTCTCAAATGAGAAGTCTTCGAATAGGTAAAATTATGTGTATATTTTTATAACTACAATTTAAAAAAGAAAAAAACAAAATTTGTTAATCAAAGAGGAATTATATCAATTTATTGAATTTTCATTATTTAAAAAATATTCTAATATTTTGATTATTTAATTGATAATGTTTGATTATATATATTATAATTTATTTTATAATTTTTTATAGTGATGTATAGTTATAATCATTAGATAATCATTAATTAGATTAATTTATTTTACTAATGTTTCTATAAAAGTCTGCTGTAAAAAATGATATATTTATTTTTTACTATGAATTGATTGCATTGAGTATACTGATTACGTGTAATCTTACATTGATTTAAAATAAATTTTAAAATTTGAAATAACTTGCTTTCTAATGTTCAATATCTGAAATAATTCACAAGAGAAGTTAAATTTGGACAAAACACTTTAATTTCTGAAAACACCAATAAAATTTACAGTTAAACAAAAACATTTGGAAAACCAACATTCTAATCTTGAATGATTGGCATTTTTTCCATGAATTCTGTTATGTAATGAATGAACTCTTTTAATCTAAAATCAAGCATATGTTGTTCTTTTCATATTTCTTGATTTAAGGTTTTTATCAAAATAAAAATAAATAGTAAATATATAACACAAAATTATTTCTGTTTTCTGTATAACACAAAATTATTTCACAAAAATCTGTCAGAAATGATAAACAAGATTTTTATATTTTTTAATGTATTTCCATTATAAATTTTCATTTAGTTTTTGTTTCATTTACTGAAGACAAATATTTATTACTACAATTTTAGGAAATAGACATAATGCGGAACAAAAGGAAGCAAACGTTTACATGCAGTTGATAAAAGTTCAACTGGAATGAAACCTGTCATTTTGTCAAACTTTCAGAAATCTAAAAGTTCTACATTATGAGAAAAATAAATTGTCTTCACTATTAACATTAAATCCTGATAATAGGTGAAAACATTTGTTTAATAAACACTTTTTCTCAGCAAGCATTAGGTGATGAAGTAAGATTGTTAACGCTAAATCACACTTTAATAATCACAAGTAATTAAAGTGTGATTTTTATTTTATTTATTCTCCACACCAATGCATGAAATAGCATCAGGCATACTTCTGATGCCATTTCATGCTATTACTCTTTTTATAGCTTTAAAATTTCATCTATCCTTCCATAAAGTATTCACTAGAAGATGAATGGTATAATTGTTCTATTTCATTTTTATATTTTTTTATCAAAAGATTGCCATCGGGGTTAACTGTAATTTTAATATGGAGCCTGTAATTATTCTAAGGCTTTCTTTTCAGTCAAAGTCTTACAGAAACGCAGCTAAACTGGCTGCATTTCTGTAAGACTTTGCCTGTTCTGTAGGACTTGCTTACTGTTTTCTACACCCAAATAAATTGATCTAAAATTGGCATGCAATCTTAAATGCAAGTTGTTTTGTTTGTAAAATTAACTTTTAAGCATAAAATTTTGCATTCTATTTATTCTATTTCTTATTTGTATGTTAAACCAAAATTAACATTTATCAGATTATCTACTCCAGTGATGGCAAATTTTTTCTGAAGGTGGGTTGAAACTGAATTTGAAATTTATTAACTCTAAATCACAAGTTAAATGTTTAATTTGAATAATTAAAAATAACAAATAAATATGATTTTACAAATTTTTTTACAAAGTGTATTAATTATAAATTTATATTTCTGGCTATAACTTATTTATATATTTGTTTTATCTCATTTAGACGATCATGGCTATCTTGGACAAACAGTCTTTGTTATTTGTTAATACTGCTGATGATTTGGCAATTATGGCTAGAGAAACTCTTGTTCATGCTAGGTACATTATTATTCAATAACTTATTAAAGTTATAATTTAATTTTAAAATGAATGAATTTATAATGAATACAGAATGTTTTAGGTTATTGTATTTAGGAATGTATTACAGAAAAAAGTCTCTTTCATTTTATTATCAAAAAATTTCTTAATTAGAAACTACTTTATTTAATTTTTAATTTACCAATATTCTGTTGGTAAAATTTATNTTTATTTTATAATTTTTTATAGTGATGTATAGTTATAATCATTAGATAATCATTAATTAGATTAATTTATTTTACTAATGTTTCTATAAAAGTCTGCTGTAAAAAATGATATATTTATTTTTTACTATGAATTGATTGCATTGAGTATACTGATTACGTGTAATCTTACATTGATTTAAAATAAATTTTAAAATTTGAAATAACTTGCTTTCTAATGTTCAATATCTGAAATAATTCACAAGAGAAGTTAAATTTGGACAAAACACTTTAATTTCTGAAAACACCAATAAAATTTACAGTTAAACAAAAACATTTGGAAAACCAACATTCTAATCTTGAATGATTGGCATTTTTTCCATGAATTCTGTTATGTAATGAATGAACTCTTTTAATCTAAAATCAAGCATATGTTGTTCTTTTCATATTTCTTGATTTAAGGTTTTTATCAAAATAAAAATAAATAGTAAATATATAACACAAAATTATTTCTGTTTTCTGTATAACACAAAATTATTTCACAAAAATCTGTCAGAAATGATAAACAAGATTTTTATATTTTTTAATGTATTTCCATTATAAATTTTCATTTAGTTTTTGTTTCATTTACTGAAGACAAATATTTATTACTACAATTTTAGGAAATAGACATAATGCGGAACAAAAGGAAGCAAACGTTTACATGCAGTTGATAAAAGTTCAACTGGAATGAAACCTGTCATTTTGTCAAACTTTCAGAAATCTAAAAGTTCTACATTATGAGAAAAATAAATTGTCTTCACTATTAACATTAAATCCTGATAATAGGTGAAAACATTTGTTTAATAAACACTTTTTCTCAGCAAGCATTAGGTGATGAAGTAAGATTGTTAACGCTAAATCACACTTTAATAATCACAAGTAATTAAAGTGTGATTTTTATTTTATTTATTCTCCACACCAATGCATGAAATAGCATCAGGCATACTTCTGATGCCATTTCATGCTATTACTCTTTTTATAGCTTTAAAATTTCATCTATCCTTCCATAAAGTATTCACTAGAAGATGAATGGTATAATTGTTCTATTTCATTTTTATATTTTTTTATCAAAAGATTGCCATCGGGGTTAACTGTAATTTTAATATGGAGCCTGTAATTATTCTAAGGCTTTCTTTTCAGTCAAAGTCTTACAGAAACGCAGCTAAACTGGCTGCATTTCTGTAAGACTTTGCCTGTTCTGTAGGACTTGCTTACTGTTTTCTACACCCAAATAAATTGATCTAAAATTGGCATGCAATCTTAAATGCAAGTTGTTTTGTTTGTAAAATTAACTTTTAAGCATAAAATTTTGCATTCTATTTATTCTATTTCTTATTTGTATGTTAAACCAAAATTAACATTTATCAGATTATCTACTCCAGTGATGGCAAATTTTTTCTGAAGGTGGGTTGAAACTGAATTTGAAATTTATTAACTCTAAATCACAAGTTAAATGTTTAATTTGAATAATTAAAAATAACTAAAAATGTCTACAAATTTTACTTTATTTAGCTTTTTAACCTATGTGACAAAAATAACAAATTCTATATAAGTGAAAAGAAAATAATAATGTGATTATAATAGAAACAAATATTTTATTTAATGAGAAATCTGATGATGATTATTTGATTATGATTTTTCTATCTGAGGTTCATAATTGGTGGTTTTTTAGACTTTTCATGACAGGTTTAGAATCTTGCTTTCATACTAAATATGCAGTTTTGAAAGCTATCAAATATTTTTTTTATAATTTATAAAAACTAATACTTTCTAAATATTCAATGTGGGTACCTTGAAATTGTACACGGATTACAGGTTTGCCATCATTGATCTATTCTGCACCGTATCCCTGAAATTAGCAAAAATCTTTTGAAAGGAAAGTTGTGTTTTAGTCATACATTTCCAACCCAGTCTCAAGAAGTTTTTTTAAATCTTCTTAATAGCTATATATAATTTGCTACAAATTTTAAGGACTAAGGTACTTATGTGATAAGGCCTTCAAATGGATAGCAAATTACATATGACTGTTCAGAAGATTTATTACAATATTGGACAAAAAGCAAATAATTATCAGGTTTTTTTCTTTGTTTGTTTTTCTTTGTTTTAGACGTTTCTGCTCAGTGACACTAAGAAGTTAAGTCTCAATAAGTTATTAATGAATGATGGGAGTTTTTTGAAAGATCTGTATTTTATTTAAAAAAAAACCACATTTATTTTTAGTGATGCAAATGCATCTTATATAGTAGCTCCAACCAGAATGCTGGCCATCTGCATTGCTGAACATCAAAGAGACATATTGGCCAAGCAAAGAACAAAGTTAAGTAGGAGGGTCTTGAGTGATAGTTTTGAACCTCTTTAGGATGAAGTGCAACTTTTAAAGTTTTGTAGATTTCAGCCTAACTTTCATAATTTTAAAATTAATTTTATTATTAATACTGGAGACAGTATTAATAATAAAATTAGTTTAAAAAATTCATAATTACTTTCAGATATTACTACTATAAAAGCCTAAAGATGGCTTGTTAGCCAAAAAGTGTTAGCATCTTCATTATATTTTTTACTTTATATTAGCAGTTTGTTCTATCTTATTTTATATTTATTGTAATAATGTAAAAATTCATTATTGATCATATTGAAAATGTCTCTCTCTCAAAAAATTCATTTTTCCCTATATAAAATAATTTTTGATATCCATTGAATGTCACAGACACCACTTAAATTAAATAGCACTTCCAGATTTTTAACTTTTCCCATTAATGCATGATTTATTATATCTTACATAAATAAATTAGAATTTCATTAATTTTTTATTAATTTAAAGTTTTTATATAATTGTAATATACAAAGTATGATACAGATACATTGAACACTTTAAAATATTTTCAACGAATATAATTATTTTTAATACTATAATTTTCTATTCAGAAAATTTTAAAAAATTAAATTTTTTGTAAATAATTATGAATGTATTTAATTACCTTTTATTTATTTTAGAAAATGGAAGAGTAACATTTCATGTAGAGCATGAATTTGAGGTAAATTCATATTTTATTCAAAACAAATTGTGCTTAAGATAATATTTTATTAATATTTCCAAAATAGAAAATATTAAATTTTTAATATATTTCTTTAGATATTATTTAATTTTTCACTGCAAATATTAAAAAAAATTAGTACTTAAATTCACACTTTGGCACTGCAAACAATGAAAAAAGCAGGTTTTTTTTTTGCTTTATTTTACAGCTAAGTTTTAGATATAAAAGTGACCACAATGTTGAATGTCATTCTTATCAGCTACAATGGCCATCACCTAACTATAATGAGCTGTACATATTTTGTAAAGCTGTTTTATGAAATCAGCTGTGGCTGTACTTTGGAAATTTTGCCATCTTGAGAATTTATGCCAAGGACCATTGACACCAAAAGCTTTCAGGTGAACAGTCACTTAATTTGAGGAAACTGGACATCTCGGATTTCACCCTGACCAAGGGTGCAAATTTATCACTTTATAAATTGCTGAAGGTATTACCACAGCACTGCTGTTGAACAATTAATGAATATTGTTGCAGGCTCCAGTAGTACACATGCAATAGCACAACAGTTAGGTGTATGTTATGGCAAAGTATAAGATAGTGAGAAAGTTGGTGCATTATTTTGCATATAAAATCATCCACAATCAAGAATAGCTTGCTGCTAACATGGAAACTTGATTGACCTTTGCATTGACCTTCCTTACCATAATTGAAGTATATGTGTTGTATTTATGGAAGCTCTTGTGGACTGATAAGGCATACTTTCACTTTAATGGAACAGTGAACACTTGTAACTATCAAATTTGGGCCACAGAAAACCCTTATGTTTTTCAGCAGATTCCACTCCACTTAAAGTTACTGTCTGGTGTGAATTCACAGCCACATTTATCTTTAGATCCTATTTTTTTTAAAGAAGCTAGTCTCAATGGGCCTGTGACATGCTCTGTGATATCCCAGAGTTACCAAGAGATACTCAGCACTTTTGTTGGACTTCAGCTGTAAGTTCTACAATGCCTTTAGTCAATCACATTCATGCAAAATAGAGCACCTCTATACATCTGCATATAGCAGTTTCTGCAACATTTTACTGATAATGGAGTGATTAGTTGTGTATTTCCTAATGTCTGACCACTTTTTACTTCTGATCTTAATACTTGTGACTTTTTTGGTTTGGTACATTTAGAAAGTATGGTTTATCAAGGAAATGGTGCAGATTTGGCAGCCTTGAAAGACAATTATCACACTGCATGTGAGAAGCATTAGAAGATCAGTTACAGTCGGCCATTGAACCTTTACCTTTAAACTTTCAGAATGGTGACTATATTGAGCAGTATCACTTGTATTGCTGAGGTCTATATATCATGACTGTCTTGTGGAAATAAGATATTTGTTGCTTGCAATACTAAAAGTGTCATAGTAGTGAGTTTTGGTATACAGTCAACCCCCCTATAACGTGGTAGATACATTCCACTTTATAAGAATTTCGTGTTGTAGGAATCCTTAAATAAATGAGCCAATCACAGCCTGGCACGTGTACAGTTTACAGACTGCGGCTGTTTGGAAGGTTTTCTTTCATAAAATTAATCGATTCTAGACTAATTTGACTCAACATTTCCAAAACATGTATAATTTTTTGGGAATAATCCGTATAAACTATGCTATAAATAAAAAATTGTAGGATTACTTACCGAGTGTGCACCGTTTGACGATGTCATTGCTTAAGCTTGTTTTCGCCGCAGAGCAGCGCACCAAATGGCGGGTGCGTTGCTTTTTGCAGAAAAATAACTTATCAGGTTATTTTTCTGCAAAAAATTAATTTAACTTTGGAGACATTATTAATAGAAATAATTTTTATGGCCATTGAATAAGAAATGTTTTTTCACAAGAAATTAAATAAATAAATACTTTCCTACTGGAACTACAATAAGTAAAAAACAAAATCTTTAAACAATCCAGCAAATCGTTTTTAATATCTTAAAAACACTTTCGAATGCTTTAAACGATCATCCTCAGTTTTCATTTTGAATTGAACGAAGAATTTGAAATTACATAAAACAATAATTTAAAAAGAGGTTATACAAATTTATGTTAAGATTTAACAAGCTTAAATAATCTCAAAAATTATACAAGTTAATTAAAACGAAATAAAGAACTAAAATAACTAAAATAAAATATATACATCCAGTAAAAATTATCTTAATTAACTTCCCACTTATATAAACTACGTCAACTCATCATAGAAGGATTTCCACGCCGATGACAATCCATTGGCATCACTATGATTAATACAGTTTGTGTGCAACTGTGCCTTGTGAATTTCTAGTTTTTCCAGATGTTTCACGGCCTGCCTGGATCTTGTAGCCTTGATGATTTGACGCCTGATCCCAGAAGACCTCGATATTCTGCTGTTTGGCAAAAGCAGCACGCACTCTACGGTGCTTGCTGCTTTGGCGGTTTTTTGTTCTTGGATAAGGAGGGCGCACATGCATTGTACCAGCATCTGCGACACTTACAATGAATTGGAATATACCCAAAACATAGCGATACAATAAGGATACTATAGAGAAAGAATAGATGCTCTCATTGCAAATTGTCAGAAGCGACACTTCGCGCTTGGAGAGAATCAGCAGAAAGAAAAAGTCATGCTCAATTACATACCATTTCTCAAAGGAATGGTTAAGAAAGTTACCAGAAATAAGAATATACGGATAGTTTACAGGCGTAATCCCACCATGTACAGGCTCTTAAGGAACGATAAAGGCAGTTACAAACACAACGAGATGGCAGGGGTATACTCTATACTGTTAAAGGACCATAGATTTAACTCCAATTTGGTATACATAGGAGCGACCATGAGAAACTTAAAAAAATTGTTGAACATGAGCACTCGGTGAATAAAAACATAGACTCTACGGTGCTTGCTGCTTTTGCCAAACAGCAGAATATCGAGGTCTTTTGGGATCAAGCGTCAATCATCAAGGCTACAAGATCCAGGCAGGCCGTGAAACATCTGAAAAAACTAGAAATTCACAAGGCACAGTTGCACACAAACTGTATTAATCATAGTGATGCCAATGGATTGTCATCGGCGTGGAAATTCTTCTATGATGAGTTGACGTAGTTTATATAAGTGGAAAGTTAATTAAGATAATTTTTACTGGATGTATATATTTTATTTTAGTTCTTTATTTCGTTTTAATTAACTTGTATAATTTTTGAGATTATTTAAGCTTGTTAAATCTTAATATAAATTTGTATAACCGCTTTTTAAATTATTTTTAAATTATTGTTTTACATAATTTTGAATTCTTTGTTCGATTCAAAATTATAACTGAGGATGATCGCTTAAAGCATTCGAAAGCGTTTTTAGATATTAAAAACGATTTGCTGGATTGTTTAAAGGTTTTGTTTTTCATAAGAAATGTATAAAATTACAGTACTGTATTAGACTTACAGTACATAATTTATATACTGTACAGACGATAGTAAACTCAACTTACTCGCCTAAACTCTCTGTAGCGTGTAAGTAGTTCGGCTGCTCGTCTACTATTGGTTCAACCAATCCTGTCATGGCACAAGTCGGTGATGACGTTTTACCGCATTTTACGAGTCTCTGTTAGTGTCTTTATATGAATACAGTTGCAATTTTTTCGCTGTGATATATGAATCCACATTATATGAATCAGCGTTATAGGGGGTCGACTGTAATTTATTTTTACAGAAATGCCCTCTGCATGTTCTAAAATATCACATATCATATTTTGTTGCACTTGGACTATTAAATATCTCTCTAGACAGAATTGAATAGGCATACTTTAATTACTATCACTCAGTATTTACATTTATATGAAATTTTAGTCCAAATTCTTTTGGACTGAAATTAGATTATATAAAAATATCTGATTTACTGATGGCAAGTTTAGTTTAGTTTTATTGATATTGGCTAAAATTTAAAATTTTATTTTTCAAAAGTAGCAAGAACAACAGTTGAAAAAGTTTAAAGATAATCTCAAGTATATTCTTAAAACTTATGAATAAAATATTGTTAGGTATCATTAACACTAATGGGAGATGGTCCACATATACCATGGAGATTGTTGGATATTGATGTTTTAGTAGAAGATAAAGAGACTGGAGGTGAGTTTAAAATTTAATTTTTCAAAAATAATGATTTTTTTGTTTATATATAAACTATTTATTCTTTAATAAATTAATATTTAGATGGAAAATCATTAGTTCATTCACTTCAAGTGCATTATATTCATCAATTGATTCAATCTAGATTAATAGACAATCCAAAACCTCTGCATGATTTGTACAGTTGTCTTCGTATCCTTTATTTCTTAATAATGATCATTATAAGATATGTAATATATTTGATATTGTTTTTTAATCCTGATTTTAGACTTGATAAAAAAATTTTTTTTAAATTTTTAATTACTGTAGTCTGTCTCATTTTTATTATACGTTATATGGCAGACCCCCCTATAACATGGTAGATACGTTCCACTTTATAAGAATTTCATGTTGTAGGAATCCTTAAATACATGAGCCAGTCGCAGCCCGACATGTGTGAAGTTTACTGACTACGGCTGTTTGAAAGGTTTTCTTCTATAAAATTAATTGATTCTAGACTAATTTGACTCAACATTTCCAAAACACGTATAATTTTTTTGGGAATAATCCATATAAACTATGCTATAAATAAAAAATTGTAGGATTACTTACCCTGTCTGCACCGTTTGGCTTCGGCATTGCTTAAGCTTGTTTTCGTCGTGGAGCAGCGCACCAACGCCTGGCGCAATTTCTGATAAGTTATTTTTCTGCAAAAAATTCGTTGACCTTTGGAGACATCATTAATAGAAATAATTTTTATGGACGTTGAATAAGAAATGTTTTTTTCACAAGAAATGTATAAAATTACAGTACTGTATTAGACTTACGGTACCTAATTTACATACTATACAGATGATAGTAAACTCAACTCGCCTAAACTCTCTGTAGCATGGTGCTGGACGGCGGAAAGTAGTTCGGCTGCCATATATAATTATAATAAAGTTAAAATAAATTAAGTTAATATATAATTATATATACAGTACCTAATTTATATATAATACTGTACAGATGATAGTAAACTCAACTTACTCGCCTACTCTCTCTGTAGTGTGTAAGTAGTTTGGCTGCTCATCTACTATTGGTCCAGATTCGACCAATCCTGTCGCGACACGAGTTGGTGACGACGTTTTACGAGTCCCTTTTAGCGTCTTTATACGAATGCTGTCGCGATTTTTTTGCCACGTTATAGGAATCTCCATTATAGGAACCCGCGTTATAGGGGGTCTACTGTACATTATTCCTTTAAACAATCCTTAATTAAATAAGAAAAAGTTATGCATTTTGTGCTTTATTTAAGTAATTAACTATTTTAAATTTGATTTTATATTGAAATAAATATATTTAACCAAATTTGTGATTGACTTCACATATTTATATTGAATAATTTAAAGTAAAGTTATTTAAAAACCAAACATATGTAATTATAGAAATGCAGCTATGATCCTGGTGAGTGTGGCAATTATCAAAATAGAAGCCAGTAAAGACGACTGTTATGCATTTTTTAACAGCTGAAGGTTTGGAAGCAGGTAAATGTATAAGTGGTGAAAGCAGTATATGGTGATATTGCATTGGTCTGACACAACTGCACATATGGTGACAATGGTTTCTAGAGGACTGTACTTCCCTCAGTGACAATGGCTGGCCAGGACAACCACAAAAAGCTATGGACATTATTGTTGTGCATGCTGAAGAATTGATTTGGGTAACTGGTGTCTCACTGTGGATGAAATTGCAGCACTATTGGATCTGTGTCACTGTAATCATTACCTGATGCTATCATTGCCAGCCCAAAACAAAGAGGCAGAGCTGTCAGTGGAAACATGCTGACTCCTATCATCAAAGAAATCCAAGATCATACAGAACAGTGCAGGAAAGGTAATGATAACATTGCTTTTTGATCAATATGGGCTACTACTCATTAAGTTCCTGGATAAAGGGCAACTGTGAATTCTAATTGCTATGTTGAAACACTCACAAAATTGCAGTGAACAATAAAGTCAAAATGCCCTGTGCTACTCTTGGAGGGTATCATTCTGCTCCCCAACATCTGACCACACTCTGCCAGATCACATTGCAGATTTTCAGATGGGAAGTGCTCACACAATCTCCCTATAGTCCTGACATGTGCCAATGTGATATTCATGTATTTGGGGAGTTGAAATGTGCTCTCAAAGGTCAACAGTTTGACTTGATGTGAAGGCTGCCATTCAACAATGATTCCAGCAGTAACTCAGAATCTTCCACAGAAGCATTCTTTGTCTTATTTCACAGTATCTTAACAAGTGCAGTGACAATGTGTAGCTGACTCTGTGATTTTCCACCATGTGTTTGGTTTTTAAATCACTGTCCCTTATATTATAAGTTAATTTTCTAATTTTATTTGATTAATATATTTAAACTGTTAAAATAATAAAAATAATTAATTCAAGATATATAACTGTAGCAAGACTGTAATGCAGAAAAGAACAGAAAATTAAATGACTGCAAGTTTTAAATTTTCCTTGAGCAATTATATTTATATCAACTGAATAAATATTTGAAAATAAAAAATTGTTTAAAAGCAATATTTTAAAATTACTTTTGAACAATGATGTGCAAATTATACTAAATTTAAATATTGTTTGGATATCATAATTTAAAAATAGATAATAATGTTTTAAAATATATTTATCAATTAAATCATATTTACATAATAAGTTCCATCATATCTCTTGTTAAAAGCATTTTCTTAATTATATCAGATTCATTTTGTCTTAGTCTTCAATTAGAAGTCTTACACTCTCAGGTAAATATAAAATAGTGGATTATAATAATGCAATACTTAGTTTAAAAAATCACTGTTTAGTTTTAAGTATGATTAAAAACTCTATTCTCTATAAACAAAATCTTGTTATATTACATTTTTTCTATTTAATAATGAGATTACTTATTATATGAATGAAAGTAATTTAAAATGAAAACAATTTTATATTCATTTTACAATATTCAAAAATGCTGAATTAAATAATTTATGTATCCTTTTAATATCATTTATCAAGAATCCATTTAAAATCATTGGTGATGACAGGGTTTTTTTTATTAAAGATTATGACATTGTCAATAGTCTTCTAGTGTTTAGATTAAAAGTTTTTGACATATAATCTTTTATAATTTTTTATTTAATTGAGATAGAAAATTTAGATAGGAAGTGATGTGTATAGAAGCAGTAACATCTTTTACCAAGGAAATTTAAATTAGATTTTTATCAAGAACATATGCTAAATGTAATAATGATACACTTTACCAATGGACAAGAATCACACATTTAGTGAATAACATTGCATTAAATATATCATTTTTATATACAGACTAATTAATGCAGGTGCTTGTAGTCTTATCAGTTTGGTGTCTGGAAAGCAAAAAAAAACTTGTTTTTTGTCACTTACAAGGAGAGGGCCAGACATTCAGGTCTCCAATTCAAATGAAATGTAGTGAGCATATAGCTCTAGACACAGTCAACTTTTCCAAATAATAGGATCCACTTCTCAAGCGTTTCCAAAAAAAACAGACCTCAGAAAATTGTTTAGCTTATAAGCCTTTGGAAGTTTTGCTTTTCTGGTTAGTGATAGCCAAGTGGATAAAATGTTAGGCATTGGAACTAGACTAGTGTTTCTCAAACTGTGAGTTGAGGCCTAATATCGGATATGTTAAAATCCAATGGGTCGCAAAATGATACTATCTTTTGCAGAAATACAGTGAGTGATTAGTTAACGGACATAATCCATTCCAAGACTTTGTTCACTATCCGAATTGTTCATTAACCAATTATCAATTTACCATAGGTTTTTATGGGAATTTGATTAATTCGTTCTGGAGACCTCAAAAAATAAAAAATATACACTTTCTTACTGCGTTTATTTATATGTAATAATAAAAATACATATATACACAGTCTTGCATTTTTATTAGTCGTGGTTTTTTGATTTGTGGGGGTTAAAGAATCTGTCCAATGTCTATTGCTTTTCTTTTTTCTTCAGGATCTTTCAGAAGTAACTAATAGCATTGTAATTGTAGAGATCCCTAAGCCTATTAACTTCAACCTGGTTTGGATGCCATTCTAAGACCATTGTTCTGACATCCTCCCACTTCTTCAAAAGATGTTTAATAGCAGATATCAGCATTAATTCTTTTTCATGTTCCTCTTTTTCAGAAAAAAAACATATCTCACTGATTTTCTTAGTATTCTTCTGTCATCAGACCCATTTCAGGTTCCATTATGAGCACTTCAATGTTCTTTATTTCTCAGATGTGATTTTTGTTACTCCTTTAACTATTTGAGTCTTCTTGATTATACTGTATCTCTCTTG
Source organism: Centruroides sculpturatus (assembly GCF_000671375.1). Lineage (NCBI taxonomy): Eukaryota > Metazoa > Arthropoda > Arachnida > Scorpiones > Buthidae > Centruroides > Centruroides sculpturatus. The sequence goes on from NW_019384478.1 coordinate 94,155, forward strand.
GATAAGATTGAACTGCGGCCTACTGTAGACCTGTTCAAGCCATACTGCCCAGCAACATCAGACATCTTCTGCCCACTCTACATTTGCTGTTATACTCTCACCTTTCGAAAATAAAAACTGATGCAAAACTTAACAAGTGCCTGCCTGACAGTCTTGCGAATACTATAAAAGAATTGTTTCTGTCAGAAAAATAAAAGGCTGGAATTACAAGGGAGAGTTTCAAAGTTTGGAGGAATACGATTTGAGCAGTATATACCGGGTTGAGTGTCAATGTCAACGTTTCCTGCATTCCAAAAAGTTTCAAATTGTTGCCTAAAGACATGGGAAGACCAATTGGTATTCATTATTTTATGTCGCTTCTTGTGTTGTTCTGTGAGGTGTTTGTTATTTGAACATAAAAATCTTTCGCAAAAGTGTTCGTTATCCGATTTGTTCGTTAACCATTATAAACTTTTACATTTGGGTTGCTGAACCATTACAAACAAATATATTGGGTTGTGTGAGCAAAAAGTTTGAGAAATGTTGGGCTAGACGATATAGGTTTGAACTTTCCAAATATTAGTTTAGTTTTTTTTGTGTGTAACATAATTATTTTATTATTTTGTCATTATTATTACTATTATTATTCCTCACATTTAAAATCATTTAGTGAAAACAAGTCTCTGATATTTAACTCTTTTACGTTGAATTAAAAATTCAAATTAAATCAAATTTTTCAGGGCTGTGGAGTCAGTAAATAAACACTCGACTCCAACTCCTGATGATTTTAGTAGGCTGACTTCGACTCCAGCAAAATTAAATATCAAATCATTTTATGGGGGGGCAGAGGCACTCATAGGGGTATCCTACTCTGAACTCTAAAAGGAGCTCTGGGCATTTACCCAAATGCTTTTATACATAGGATGTTTTTCATGCTCCGATGGTCCATAAAAAAAAAGACAATTGTAAATAACAAAATGAATTTATTACCAAAAGTTACGTACAGACATGGTTACTTTTTAACATAATCACCGTGAAGATTGAGGCATTTGTCATATCTTTAGATGAGCTTTTCCATCCCCTTGTCATAGAATGTTGCCATTAGTTCAATTAAAAAGTGTGCAATCTAGCTACTTCAGCCCCTTGTTCAGAAAAGAAAAATACGAACTCTGATCAATTAGTCTGGTTCATTCAGAAAAATAGAGTACTTATTTAGAACAGGGATAATAAAGGAATGATCCAAAATATTTAAATTCAATTGGGTCAAAATAATTTTAATATTAAGCACAAATACTACAAAGAACACTACAAATTTAATAAATTAAATTGACGTATTTTATATTTAAAATAAATGAATTATTACAGAATATAAAAATATTTTTAAAAATTAATAAATATATAATAAATTTTCTTTCATTTAAATAAAAAACTAAAGTAAATTTAAAATGCGGGAGTCAGAGTCGATACATTTTTTTCTGACTCCGATTCTGACTCCTCTGGCCAGAAATTCCTCTTGACTCCGACTTTGACTCACAGCCCTGAAATTTTTAATTCTTCATATATATATTTTCAAATATCATGGTATTGTGACATTTGAAGTGTAACAAACATAAGCGCATGAGGAAATTGTTCATAATATTAACAATTAAAAAAATAAAATGCTGTGACTATGCCATACTAATTTTATATCACTTGTCTTTTTCGTACATGTGCAGTAATGTCTGAAGCTTATTCACTTGTGAGTACATAGTATGTAAAATATGTGAAAATAAACGTGAAAAAATAAAAGTTTTATTTAACAACATAAAAGAGTTAAACGTACAGAGGCTTGTTTTATAAGCTTTAAACACGAGGAATGATAATAGTAATAATAATGCTAATGATATGGTAAAATATAATAAGATAATTATGTTACACTTTAAGAAAAAACTAAAATTGCAAAGGGTTGAATTTACGTTACTTAGAATCTTATCCATTTGGCTATTGCCAATCATAGATATGAAACTTCCAAAGACTTATAAGCTAAACACTCAATTTTCAGAGGTCTAATTTTTGGAAATGCTTGAGAAGTGGGTTCTATTAATTGGACAAGAAGCTGTTTGTGTTTAGGGCTACGAGCTCACCAAGTTTTGTTTGAATCAGAGACCCAAACAGCTGCCCCTCTTCTTCTTAGCAATAGGAATCATTTTTGAATAATTTTTTAATGAATAATTCAGAATAACACATTTTGTCATGTCAAAATTTTTTGTTTTAGTATACTTAAAAAAGATCCAAGTGGAAAAAGTCATCCCAAAAAATTCTTCAATTTTTGTCAGTTAATAAAATATCTCCAATCTAGAAACACTGAGCAGCATTGTACAAAAACTGCCTTCAGTTCTCAATGTCTCCCTGTTTTTCTGCCTAAACTTGCCTTGTGACATCAAGAAATTGCTAGGTGTGTGGTATGTGGGACTCCCAATGCATAGGATCTAGACATTCTACTGTTTTTCCTGAAGTGTGTTTTGTGATTCAGTTTCAGACTGAATGTTGGAATAAGCAAATTAAGGTTTTTATCGCCACCTACTGCCACCTGTATTAAATTATTATTACCACTTTAATAAAAATTTTGCCAAGTGGTGGTTTTGGTGCTAAGCAGCACGATCCCTCATATATATATATATATATTATATNTAAAATAATTTATTATTATTATTATTATTACTCTTTTATTTCATTTAGATTATTTTATTCTGATTGTAATTATAAAGAAAATTTCAATGTTTAAATAATAGAAATTAACTAAAATTTTAACACTATTAAATTTTAAATTATTAGGTTTATTTATCTTCTCTCTTTTCATTATTTACGTAATATGGAAAATTGCAGAAGTCATTAATTTATTCTTCTATTAGTATTTACATAAAAATATAATTTTTGATCTTATAATAATTCTATTCAGGTTTTAAGATTAAAAAAGGAAAGATTAGAAGATTTCATTCGTGTCGAAGAATATATGGCTGGTAGTCATCTTGTTGTTTCGTATTGGAGGTATATTTTACATAATTAAAAAATTTTATGAAGTATGAATTCAAATAGCAATCAAATAAAATGCTATATTTTAATAAAATAATTATTTATTGCTAAAATTTATGTTAATATATATTATTTAATTAAAGTATATTACCTTATTAGACTGATTGTTAATACAGTTTGATCTATTAAATGATATTTATTAAATCAATACAGTAGAGCATCGATTATCTGACCCTTGATTAACCGTCACATTGGTTAACCGACCGTTCTAGTCGGCAAATTTCAAATGTCTGCTAGTGATGTGGCACTACAATATTTGGCTATGTCTTGGCTACTTTAATATTATTATTTTTTTAATTTTTGCATGTTTTAGCTGGCAACACTGGCTCGACCATGAAAGGGAGGCCAGTATTTAAACGAGACTTAATTTTCTAATTATGAGTGGTTGTTTGTTTTGTGAGCAATAAAATAATTTAAAAATAATTTTTAATGATACAATAGCGATGATTATTATTTAAAAAAAATTTTTGTTAAGCTCAATATCAATGAAAATTCAATGCGAAGTAGGATAACGATATACTAATATACTAATTACATTTAACTAATTAATAGTGATATACTAATTACATGCGATATACTAATATACTATACTAATAATGTATTTTTTTCATTCTTTTCGGTTATCTGATTTTTTCAGTTATCCAACCAGCCTGAGTCCCCAATTGAGGCAGATAATCGATGCTCTACTGTAAAAACAAAAAAAAAAATAGAATAAGCAAATTTTAATGAAGTCTTTAACTTATTTCATTCTGATTATAAAGAAAATTAAGATATTTAAATAAAATGAATTGATTAAAATTTTAAATATTTTCATCAAATTTCAAATTATTATTTTTATTTCTTTCTTAATTTTTTATTATTTGCAAAGTATGGAAGATTACAGATGCTATTCATCTATTTTTCCAGAGGAGTTATAGACTGATCATTTAGGCAATCATTTGATGATGTTTCCATTTATTTTTTCATTAATAAATATTTCAAAAATTTCATTAATAATTCTAGAAATATAATTAGAAAATTATAAAAAAAAGTAAAATTATTAGTTAATTATAAAAAATGTCATTATTAAGTTTTGTATTAGTATAAAAGCAGCAAAATAATAAATCTTAGTGTTCTGGAGACAGCAGCAAGACTTGTTCCCTTGCAATACCAGTGGCACAAAGTAAGAATGTACCGTACATATTGAAATTAAAAAAATGGTGAAAAATATGTCTGAGGAAGATAAAGCTGGAAGAAACCGATGGAAATTTTGATACACAGATCAGTTGTAAGATCTTGGTATAGAACTGGGGTTGGCAACATATGGCATGTGTGTCCAAAGTGGCATGTAAGGAGAAATCGTGTGGCACATAACATATCATACAATTTTGATTTATCATTGTCTTTTTCAGTCATCCTTTCAATTTATCATGTGATCATCTTTTTTCAGTCAGCTTCTTTACATTTATTCTAATTAAAGCGTATTCATTTAATTCCTTTAAATATTATTATTCAAAGTCTAAAACTTTGTCATGCATAAACATTTTTAAAGTTAGCTATACACACTATATGGCACACAGACTTAAAAAAGGTTTGCCATTCCTGGTATAGAAGTAAAAGATTATCAGTTTATCTACAGTTTATCATCATTTACTACAAATGTAATTGCATTTTTATAAATTGTTACACTTATTATTATTATACTTGATATTGATTTATTTTAGCCTTTACAAAAAGTTTCAAAGAAAAATTGTAAACTTTTCTTTGAAACTTCTTGTTTAAATTAAATGTTTAACAAAAATGGAAATCTTAGACTATTTCATTGCACAAAGTTGTAAGAAGTGGGGACTTTGGGATAAGCTCATTCCACATTCAGGATAGAAATGTAAAATAAAAGAAAAATCGGAGAAAGCTTTCTCAAGAGTCCTGACACCAGTTAGGATAAATGATTTATTGTAGAAAATCTGTTCGATAAACAAATAAAAATATGAATAAAACAAAATCTTTGTTGTGACAATTATTCAAGCGAGAACTTCTAATTTCAACAGAGAGAGTTTACATATTAAAATTATAATACCTGTTATACATCCATATTCAATGTGGAGAGTTGAGAGTTCATGGAAATGAGTAAAAGTTGAGAATTGGGAGAGAGATGAGAGTGTTGGCAAGAGTCTTAGTAAGAGCATGTTTGAAGGTGACTTCACATCTTTTATACTAAAATTCCATCCAATAGAATTATTTGAAAATCCCACCACTCTTCCGCTGTGTGGTGGAAGTTGTGCGGTCCCACGATAGAGAGACATCGCACTCAAACTATCACTTTTGAAGAAACTGAGCTGTTTTCCCCTCTGTGAGAAACAGGAAGTTTCCTTCTTAACTTTATATAAATAATTTGCTATCAAAATAATTTTAAATAAATATTTTAATGAAATAACTAAAATTAAGCTCTTAACTCTAGATTCTAACTAAGTGTCTCAGAAAGGTTGTGCAGGTGATCAGTTAACAAACATAATCCATTCCAAGACCATGTTTGCTATCCGATTATTGATTTACCATAGATTTTTGTGGGAATTTGATTAATTCGTTCTGGAGATCCCAAAAAATAAATAAATAAATTATATACTTTCTATGATTATTGCTTTTAGTTTGTTATATGTAATAACAAATGAAAAGCACTCTCTCCACTTTTTCATGGATGGCACATCTTTGTTTCTCAGGTGCAATTTTTGTTACTCCTTTATTTATTTGAGTCGTTTTGATTATATCTTTCTTAGTTAAGATTGTATCTACTGTAGACCTGTTCAAGCCATACTGACTAGCAACATCAGACATCTTCTGCCCATTCTCTACCTTGGCTATTATCTCTTGCTTGGTTTCTATGGTGAGCACAGTTCTTGACACTCCACTCTTTTTAGGCTCCATAATATTATCAATTTTTTTATTTAAAAAAATTCAGAGAACAAAAATTAACTAGTACAAAAAAGGTTATGTATAAACTGTGAAAGTCTCATTCCATAAACCATGCATAGATGCCATTAAAATATAGTTTTACAAATCTTAAATGCAGTATTGCTTCTTTTTGAGTTTATTTTGCAGGTGTTTGTTGTTTGAACATAATCTTTTGCAAAAGTGTTCATTGGCCTTTTTGCTCGCAGTCCAAACTGTTCATTAACTGATCACTCACTGTATTGCTGATTTAGTTCTTTTTTGAATTGCCTGGATCTGACAGATCCATGTGTGTAATTTTGTATATTTTTATCCAAAATGTTTTTTGGTTTACCAAAAAAGGTTTACTTACAAAAGTTATATTAATAGATGAGATTATTAAAAATAGGCTTTTACAAATTTTCCATACCCAAGGCATTTTAATGCAGGGCTAGTAGAAATAGTAATTTGAATTGTTGAGAGTATTAATAGATGTAACAATTGTACTCTTTTTTACCTTTAAAGAACAAAATATTAATAGTTATAACTTTGAAATTTTAAATGCTAATCTGTATCTAGTATTACATCATTTTTTAAAGGATTTTTAATTTTAAATCAAATCGTGTAATTAGGTCTCATGAAAATTATAGAGAATTGTAGAAATTTTAAGTTTTATTTTAAAGTACTAATATATTATCTATATTATATTATTACAATTAAAGAGTGGCTTTTTTAAAAATGGTATTTTAAGGAAATATGTATGACAAGTAATATGTGAAAAAATCTTTTATATACATCACCTCAATGCTGTTAAAATATTAAATTGTATTAGTTTATTTAGTATATAACTGTAATTATATTACACAAGAAATTTTGCTTTTTTTAAACAGAGAACAAATTGCCAGAGAAAATCAAGAATATAAATTGTGTGTTCAGGTTGATCCAATAGATAGTAGTAAACCACTTCAAGTATCACATGTTCCATCATTAACTGGCAAGGATTCGATATTGGCTGACCAAGCTATCAAGGTAACAATGAAAATTAAGTAAAATTAATAATAAAATATACTATTTAAAAAAACTCTATCATCTTTTCTTAAAGTATACTTGCATTCTTATAATATATTTTCAAAAATAGCTATTGCTAGTATGACAATGCACGAAGTGACCTGCTATGATCATGGGACTGAAGGGCGATGACTGAGTTGTCAGGTCTGACACCACTATGTCTTTAAGGACAGACACAGAAACCTCGATGGCCATTAAGTTTGTCTTTTGCACAAGCAGTTGTGTCTGTAGGTGGTCGGATTTAGGATGGAGAAAGATTGGCGAAAGAAATGCACTCTACAACTTGATTGTGAAAAATAATACCCATTTATTGATTATATAAAATTTACATATAAGCTTTAAGTGTGAGAGAGAGAGTTTACAAACGCTTGTGTGTGGTATTTACCTGAAGATTGCTGTCTTTATTTGGGCTCTTTTTTTGGAGGAGGCGACGCTATAGTCCTTGGTGGGTACTTGGGGTCCTTTGGGTCATTGGCTGTCAGCAATTAGGCTTCTGATTACTGGCTATTATTGGAGTATCGACAGCAAAGTGCACATGACCAACCTTTGAGGATGTACAAACTCTCTGTGTCATCATTGGACCTGTTCTTTTATTTTGGGGTCCTCCCCCTCACTTTTCTTGCCCGTTTTTGGTAATACAGTAGAGTGTCGTTTATCTGAAATATCAGTTATCCGAAAGAATTCCAGTCGGCAAATTTAAATTTTCACTAGTGTTGTGGTGCTGCAATCTTTGGCTATATCTTGGGCTACTCCAATATTTTTTTTATTGATGTGTGTGTTTTAGCTGGCAGCACTAGCAATTTTGTATGTCATGCTGAATTGAACATTTTTGATACTAGATTAACTTCTAAACTATAATTTTTTTTGTTTTTATATTTTTCAATATATTTATTTTGTTTGTAAAAATTAAAGAAATAATTTTTAACGATACAATAGCCACGATTATTATTTTAAAAAGTTTACATTAGGCTTTCATCAGTGTTAAACTGATGAAAATTCAACGCGAAGTGATACACAACAGAAAAAATTTCAACACAGGATAGGTTAATATATTTTTTCATGCATAATTGGTTATCCGAAAAATAAGTTATCCGAACAACCCCAGTCCCTAATTGATTCGGATAAATGACGCTCTACTGTATTTAGTTCTACAGTTTAATGGTAAGTTTTTTTCAGTTAGGTTTCTGGGGACACATTTGATGTGTCACCTTGGACAAGGAAGCAAGTTCATGGGAAAAGATATAATCATATCCCCTATGATTTTTTTTTTTTCAAAAAACTTTTTTACCAAGTTGGGCTCTCACATCAGTTATAGAAATAATAAATTTGGAATGATAATTATTAATTAGGAAACTTATCCTTCTAATTTCTTGATCTTCAGACTTTCAGCTGTAAATTTTATCTCTTAATCATGAATTTGTTAATTTATGTACAACTATATTTTAATATTAATATTAAATTTTATTTATTTAATGTTTATCTATTTAATTAATAATAAATATTTTAATATTGATAACAAATGTCAATAATTTTTACAGTCAGACCATTTATCAATTGAAAAACTTCTAATACATACAGTTCATGTTCGTACAAAACACAGATTAGCAGATTTAAGAGATGAAATAAAGCCAAAGTTGGGAATAAGTGAATGTAAGAAATTTGCAAGACGTAAAATATTAATTTAGATTAGTGTAAAAGTTATATTAAATATGTATATATTTCAATAAAATTTAGGTGTTATATCTGGTTCTCCAGCTGTTTTACACATTCCTTTACTTCAGCCTTGCATGCAGTCTGAACAGTTGTTAGTTACTGTTGATACACACACAGGATTTTTCCTTGCACATGTGCCACAATTTGGTAAATATGAAATAAATTGTATATTAACTATTTTTGATTTGAAATTTTTATACAGCTATATAATTGAATTTTAATCATTATTATTATTTTTTAAAATGTTTAGATCCACCATTTATGGATGATATAGAGGAAGCGTTTAATAAAGATTTAAGCAAACTGGAAAGTTTAATATCTGAATTAAGGTTTGTAATGAAATTCTAATTATTGTAATATAACTCAGTTCTGCTTAAATTACTTTATATTTCATAAATTTTCAGGTAATTTACCGTAAATTACTTGCTGGAAAATGACTTTATATAATATCTTATTATTTTATGTAATAAATATAAAATGGGAGGACTTTAATTTATTAAAATGTAAATCAATAATCAAAAATATATTCTTCAGATTTTATATTGAAAATGTATTTAATAAATTTTAAAACAAATTAAAAATTTTTAGTAATTTCTTTTGCAATTTTTTTTATTAGTTTTTAATGTACATTTTGTTGGAAGTTCTATTGGCATTCTAAATGCTTCTCTCATCTTAATTTAATCTTAAAATAAAAAATTTTGATACTTTTATCATTTTACGAGAAGATTTGATATTTTCATGATTTATTTGATGCTTCAGTTTTCATTTTTAAACATCTTTCAAAGAAATTTAAAACAGAAATCTAAATATCTTATATATTTTACAATGCTGTTACATTTAGAAATATAAAAACTTTTTATATTTTTAAAATAGGTTTTGGATAACAATGAGACGATGTGAGAAAACAATTCAACATTTGCCAGCAATGGCTAGTGAACAATTATCATTAAATGTGCCTTCAGATCATCCACTTGTAAAATTTGGTACTCATAAATTATTTATTAAACTTTGCAAACATCAGAATTTTTATATAGTAAGTTTACAATCTTTTCAATTTTTAAGATATATTTTATGTACTTATACAGATATTTATATGAATATAATCTTTATATTATCTTGAAGTTTTGCTGTGGTGAACTTAATCTTGCAACTCTTAAAACAATTCTTAACTTTTTAATTGTTAAGGAAAGGAGAAAAATTTAAATGATTAATAAAATTGTAGAATGATGTTCAATTATATAAAAAAGAATACAGTAAAATGTGGATTATTTGAGTTAATATAGACTAAGGATAGGGGTCGTCCATAAATTATGTAAGGATGATTTTGGCCATTTTAGACCCCCACCCACCCGTGTAAGAAACTGTAATATTTTCTTTGATCCTCCCTTCCCTTCCCTATCTTACGTAAAATTTAAGCATGATTTTAAAGAAAGATTTTAACAAGAAAATTTTTTTTTATGAAACCCAAATAATCTTAGGTCCAAAATATATAATTATTAATTAGTTAATTAATATGTACTATTATTTATAAAAGACTTTATGTGAACAAATTTAAAAATATAAAAATTTAATGAATTCGAATGAACAATTTATTTTAAGAACTTTATTTTTTTAATTATTAACAATCTTTTCATTATTATCATCATTAATCAATGTCATAATATTCATTTTTCTATTAATTTTAATTTTCACAAAAGGATGCAGAAAAAACTTCGACAGATTGACTAGCTAGTAAACGTGTAAACAAAAAGTCATACAAAACAAAAGAAAAGAGAAGAGAGAGAAATCATCACATGGCCTTTCTTCCACAATAAAAAAATTGCATAGAGCGTTATTATTCTATCATGTCACACAAGATGGCATTGGTACAATGAGCCTTCTTAATAGAAACCACCAAATTGAAGCCAAATTCAAAACTCCACCACTCAACGAGATCAAAAAATAAAAATAAGATTTATTACTCCCCTACCCCTGAGTAAGAAATCGTAAGAAATCTTTGACCCCACCTACCCCAAAATACCTTACATAATTTATGGACGGCCCCATACCTTGGAAAATACAAAAATATTTGGTAAATTATTAAATAAATTTTATTTGGCTGCATTTTCATGTGTAACATATTTTATTTTTAGATTAAATGTTATACAATTATATTATACTAGATTAAATACAACTATATTTATAAAGCAAATGTAAGCATACAGTTACCATTAAAATTTCTTTAATCTTTGTTCAAAATACATGTTGTTATGAGAAGTCATTAGAGTAAATTGTTTTAAATTTCTAGATCCATTTTCAAGGACCACACCCAGCCAAGATATGTGAAATGAAGTATATTGTATTACATTCTCTTGTCTTTATTGACAAAGTACTCTTTTTCTATTCATTTAACATAAAAAAAACTGTTTCAATTAATCAGAACTCTACTATAATTCCAGTTTTAAACTGGTTTGTAAAGTTAGCTATTTGTTTGTATCTTATGTACATATTGATTCTGATATAACTTAGTGCATTTTAGTATGCTATTTTCAATTATTGCATATTGCACTCTCTATTCTCATATAATGCATGAAAAGAAATTTCAATATTTAAATACCTTAATAGTAGTTACTAGGGTTTCTCTAGCAGGATCCCAGATCCTGGCTATTTTTCTTAACCTGGGATATTGTTTTCATCCTGGGAAATCCTGCAAATTTCTTAAAAGTTCACTTTTTTCTAATTTTGTGTTAAGATTGAGGAAATTTTGCAAATAGAAAGTATAATTAACTCATAAACTGTCAGAATACATCTGTATTAATTTTAAGCCTGCTTATTCATTTTTAAAATTTTTGCTTATGGCATGTCACAGATTGTTAGTAATCAATATGTAGCCTATTTGTGGCAGGACTCTGAAAACTCTTTACTTTTCAGAATCTGTAATATCTTGAATAATTATGCTGATGCTGTAAAACAGCACCAGTACAATTATTTTTAACCATCCACTAGCTAGAATAACTGCATTATATTAGATTGTGCAAATTGGGCAAGGATACAAATGAGTATGAAGTATGCAAGTATGAAGTTTTTCTTCATAAACTTGATTATTAAAGCCAAACAACTGCCAAATTATTGGGCTATAAACTTGATGCCACTATTAAAGCAAGCAGCTGATGTAGACAAATCAAGAATACTAGAGGGCAAAAGAAGTAGGCTACTACAATGCATCTTGAAAACGAACTAGAAATCTAGGCTACAGGTGAAAAAACGCATAACATCTGTCTTCTATTAAATGCTTTAAAGACAATTACACTCATGTCAACTGAATCGGAAAGGGTATTCTCGGTAGCAGGACTTTTCATTACTAAAATAAGAACTGGATTGAGTGATTGGAGTATTGACCATCTTTGCTTTCTAAAATCTTATTATAAAAATTAACATTAACATTTTGTATTATGTTTTATTTAAAAAACTAAAATTACCTTCTAAGTTAGAAGATCTAAGTTTACTTTTTTCTTTAAATTTTCAACTCAGTTCAAAGGCATTTTTTTGTTGTAAGCAGTTTTCAACAAACTAATAAATTTTTCTATTTGTGAAAATTTCTATGTAATTCAAAAGAAATTTTTTATACATATTTTACACAGCATTATTATTATTATTTTGGATGTTGCAGGACATATTAAGTTACTTAAAAATGAAAAATAATTACATCATTTGATTTTAAGATTTATTTTATATCTTAAAAATAATTAATTATATTCCGGGACTTCCTGGGATCACGGGAAACAGTTCACTTTTTGCCAGTATCCCAGGACAAGCAAAAGACCGTGAAATGAGAAACCCTAACCAGCCATACAAAGATATTGGCATAGCATGCTTCCTATCTTAACATGGCGTCAAAATGATGGTAGTATGTGCTTAAGATTTTTATTACGTTATTATCATTATCAAGAAACTAAATAAAACTTACCTAATTCCAGCTTGAGTTTGATGTTGAAATGACTTGTCAGTCATGCGTTAATTCAGTAGAGAGAGCTCTTCGGAATTTGGATGTAAAGAAAGTCGAGATTGACTTGAATAACCAACAAGTTGTNTTTTGTCGCGTTCGTGGCTTTTAAGTAATGCATAAACCTTTGAGGCGCGAGGCATAGGCGGTGGCCCACATCGTCCATGCCTTACGCCGCTCTTGGTCATAGAAATGATGTAATTTGAATATAAATTATTTATAAATACGTATGTTAAGTTATATTTTTATTACTACGTAAAATATATTTAAAAGTTTACGACCACTGTGCTGGATGAGACGTTGTTGAAACAAAAAAAGTTATGCATTCCATCATGTACATAAACAGTGTCGTAATTTGCCAAGTGCAAATCAGCAAATTCGTAAAATTTTTGTTTATTTTGAACAATCCAGATAATCGAAAATCCGGATAATGGAGGTTCTACTGTATATCATTCAATTTCAAGATTTATTTTATATTTTAAAAATAATTAATTATATCCCAGGGTTTCCCAGGATCTCAGGAAACAGTTCACTTTTTCTTGAAATCTCAGGACAAGCAAAGGACCAGGAAATGAGAAACCCTAGTAGTTACGAATAATTTTTTTTATTGTGATAAAAGTGATGCAATTATTTACAGTTATTAATATTAAATAATATGTATTAAATATAATGATTGAAAAAATGCTGTAATAGTTGCATCAGTGTTGTCATTATTTCTAAAATAGTAAAAATAGTCATTTCTTACAAAGACAAAATTAAATGCTTTAGGGCCAATTGCACAAGTTACCATTTAAACTACAGAATATACCAGAAGTTATATGGGTAATAATTTTAACCTTCTCACAAATTTAAAGAATTAGATATGCTTGTTGCTTGAGATACTTTGACTCAGCAGTTATCAACCAGCCACTTAGCTAAAAAAATTCTTACTATGCAGTCATATTATCAAGGTTGTGTAAACAAGATGGAGGATGAAAAGCAAATAACTACAAACACATATTAGTAGATTTTGCAGATACAGTCTATAGTATTTGAATATACCACTTTATGATGGAAAATAACTTTTTTATTATGTTATTTAAAATATAATTTAGTTATTTCTTGACTATAAGCATAAAATAGAGTAAATAAAAGGTCATCCATATACGAATCAGAATTGATGTCAGCCATCTTATTTTTCAATAATCTACAGAATAAATTTCAACAAATCAGCTGATTAACGTAACTGACAATTTACCTTGTAATTCTGCTCTTATATAATGCATTGAGAATAATTCTATAGATTAAGCATTTGACCTTAAAATTAAAACTTGTGAAATTGGTCCTTAAGGGGGTATACTTTGTAACAGAATTCAGAACCAAATTTTGTTGTAAAATAGACTTCATTAAAGCATTTAATTTTGTTTTTATTATTTAAAGTTTTGGAGTCTTTTATATAGTCATTTTTTAATAGTTTTTATTTATAAATTTAAAGATAGTTTTGTATTTACTTAATCTTACTTTGAAACTTGAAATTTTATATATATATAAAATGATAATCATAATAATATAATAATAATAATAAATATTAATACATAATGTAAACAGTGTAATAAAATTAAATACAATGATTATTAATCAAAGTCATTGGGAGTGTGAGCTGCGCGTCTAGTGTGCGAGTGAACTTTTAAGAGGTGCTGAGACTTTGTAGATTGGAGTACGAAAACGACATTATAGAAGGAAAAATGAATTATGTAAAGATTTGGAAATTTGATAACAGTTTGCCCTTGGATTTAATTGTAGTATTACTAATTATTGCTGGAGTTGAACCTAACCCAGGACTTCTGTCCCGTTCCCCACAACGAATAAGTCATTTAGAAATGCAAAAAAAAGGGGGCAGGGCAGACCTTGCAAGGTAAGTTCCAGGGACGAAGAGAAAGAGAATCAACTAGCAGATATTTTAAGTGAGGAATATTATAAAATAGAAGGAAATAGTCAACAACTATCTGAGTTAGTGAAGAATCCGAAAATTCATGATTACTTCGAACCAGTGAATGAGTCAGAATCACAAGTTATAGATGAATCTCAATATACTCTAAAATCCATTTATGACCTAATTCAGGATAAATTTAGTCAGCTAAATATTGAGATTCAATCGATTAAATCAGAAGTAAATGCATTGAAAGAATAGAATAAGAATTACAAAGACAAAATGAAGGAAATTAATCAAAAGTTACAAAAATTGGACGAAAAATCGGAAAATAATGATTATCTCAAAGGTATGTTTGAATTTGAATTAGATAAACTTGTAAACGAGAAAACTAAAAAGAATATAATAATTATAAACTTTCCATTCAAGTTATTAGATTATATGCAAGAAATTAATCTATTCATTAATAATGAGTTAAAATTAAAAAATAATGAAATAGAAGGACTAATCAAATTAAATAATAGAGAAAATAAACCTATTATAAAAATAATTCTTGAATCTGTTAATACAAGAAATAAAATTCTCAGAGAATTTTGGCAAGCGAAATCAAACTTAGTTGGTGAGGAAATGAAAAAAATAATATTTACAGCTGATTTATGCAGATGATTGAGGCTAAGAAGGAAACACTTACAGAGTAGGATTAAACAGGAGAAATTAAACAAGACTAAAATTATAATTAGAAATGATTATTATATAAAAGACAATTTCATATATACATATGACATTAATACAGATAAGATTATTAAATAAACCATTTTTTAGGAGGAATTTGATTATAGATCCAGATGAGGAAGGTATAAAAAGATGTAATAGTCTTAATACTGAGATAAACCAAAATAATTTGAATTTTGTTCAGTTCTCCAAGATGAGTTCGAAGAATTGGGCTGATAAAGATGATGATGATAATCTGTCTGTAAGTTATACCAACAAAGACAGAGAGAATTTTTTTTATAAGTTTTTAGAACATTCAGGGCTTGCGGGGAAAATTGTATAGTGAGCCAGTTAAAAACTATATAAAATCTCATTCTGTAATTGGATTCACGGAGACCTGGATGGTTGAAATGAGTAAAGAGGACAAGGAATATCTAATGTGGGAGAATAAGTTGTTGTTCAGCAGAGCTCAGAAAAAAAGTAGAATGGGCCATCCATTGGGTGGTCTGGTACTGATAATCAAGAGAAACGTTGGAAAACTTTTTAATTATTATATAACAGACAATTTTATTTTTGTGGTGATAGAAATGGATCAAAGAACTAAAATGTGTTGGGGAGAATTATATTTGGGAATTATATTAATCTATTTGGCCCCTTCTTCAGATAAAAAGTTGATATTAAAAGAAGTTAAAAGAAACATCGATCAGTGGTCAAGTGTTGTAAATCTATGGATAATGGGAGGGGACTTTAATGCACGGATTGGAGAGATAATGGACACAAAATGCAAACAAAAAAATACAAACATTATTAATAGCAGAGCATCCAAAGACAAAACAGTAAATGTGGAAGGTAGAATTCTTTTAGATTTTGTGCAGGAAAGTGAGTTTTTTATATTAAATGGTAGCACCATGGGTGATATCCCCGCTGAGTTTTCTTTTGTATCTCCATTGGGAAAGTCAATTATTGACTATATGTTCCGAATTCATTCTAGATCAGTGTCAGATGATGTCTGTATTAGACATAGATCCGTCTAGAACTGAGAGGAAACGTAGAAGATCGAAATAGAAGGTATAGTTTAAATCAAGAATGTAAAATTAACAAAGGAAAAAAACAAACTTATAATAAATTTAAATTTATTAATGAAATATCTAATAATATTGATGATTTATTGATTCATGAAAGAGAGAATAATCCAATCGATAATTATAACCATTTAATAACAATTTTAGACAGTTACTGTTTTAAGAGAAGTACAGGAATAAATCTGGCCAAATACAAACATAAATGTTTTGATAATACCGTGTTTCCCCGAAAATAAGACATCCGCAGAAAATAAGACCTAGCACAGATTTTGCTGAATTGCGAAATATAAGACCTCACCCCGAAAGTAAGACCTAGCGAAGTTTTTTTTAATCGTAACGGTCATCGACAGATAGTTGAAAGTGGCCGTTGGGTTTTTGAAAGTACAGCCACTGATTGGTCAACAGACAATTACGCCACACGGCATGATTTGCATAAGACTATGGCTTGGGAATCACAGATTTGCATAACGTTACGGCTGGTGATGGCTAATTGGTCGGCCGGGAATCACGCCACATGACATTTGCATAGTGTTACGGTTCAGTAAGCACTAATTGGTCATCAAGTCTGATGTTGACGCTATAAAAAGGCGACAGTTCGACACACCGGATATACGTCACTCTCGTCTAAGTTCGACTTCGGAATTTTTTTGTTCAATAATAAATGTGAAGTTTTCTTCTTCGAAAAAATAAGACATTCCCTGAAAATAAGACCTAGCGCATTTTTCAGAGCAAAAGTTAATATAAGACACTGTCTTATTTTCGGAAAAACACGGTAAGTGTTATTTTTATAAACTAAAAAAGCAAAAAAAAACCTACAAAGATTCAGAAAAGTAAATACTGAGGAATCACTGAAGAAGTATTTAAATAGTAAGAGAGTATATAACAACCTAGTGAAGGCGAAGAAGAAAAAATATTTTCTAGAGATCAGGGACAAATTAACTAAGGCTAAAGACACAAAAGTTTTTTGGACTATAGTCAATGATTTTCAAGTTACTAAGTCAGTATACAGAGAAACAATTCAAGTGCCCTATAGTGACTGGCTTCATTATTTTAGAATCTTCTCAGAAGATTACAAGAGTAAAGGTTGCTTATGGATTAAAGACATAAATGCACCACAAGGTAACTCCTTAGAGGAGGAAATTAAAACTGAAGAAGTGCAGTATTGTATAAAGAAGCTAAAGGAGAACTCTGCACCAGAGTCTGACTCAATTCCCAATTTTATAATTAAGAACTTTCCAATAGAAATGGTTAATTTTTTGTCTAGACAGTTTTGTAGGTTTTATAAGCAAGGAGTTGTACCATATAATTGGAACGAGGTAATATTTGCCATGTTATATAAACACGGTGAAAGGTCAATACCAACTAATTATCATTCGATCACACTGTTATCTGGATTACATAAAGTGTTTACAGCAGTTTTGTCATTAAAGTTTAACAATTGGTTAGAAAAAAATAATTACAAGAATGAAACCCAATATGCTTTCACTAAAAACGATGGCATCCAATTGGATCTCTTTATATTAATAGCAATTGTTCAGTTACAGCTAATCAAAAAAAGACAGAAGGTTTTTGCATTGTTTTTAGACCTAGAAAAGCATACGATTCTGTAAGTATTGCAGACTTACAAATAAAATTGAGATACTATCAAGCAGATGAATGTTTAACGAATATTATAGGAGTGCTATTTGGTCAATATAAAATTACAATTAAACAAGATCATACTCAGTGGCGGCCATTTGTTTCAAGCAGAGGTTTATTGCAAGGAGACCCTTGGTCTCCCCACCTATTTAACTTTTACACATTTGATGTAAATAGTTGCTTTGCGAATGAAGATGACAGGTTCTTAATAGATAACCAATTGGTTCATTTGATATCTTACATGGATGATATAGTAATTATTGCTCCAACAGCTGCGGCTTTACGAAGGAAGATCCAGTTGGTGAAGAATTATTTTGGTGAGCTGAAATTGAAAATAAATCCAAAGAAATCTGAAGTTATGATATTTAGGAATGGAGCTAACTTACCGAAGAAACACATGCGTTTTTTTCATTGATAAAGAATTGAGAGTAGTTCAAGAAACAAAATACTTGGGTATTACCTTAACACCAAATTTATCTTTTGATAAACAGTATAAAAAGACTGCCAATGGAGCAAATAGGTTATTAAATAATTTGGTAAGGCTATTTTCTAAGGCTAAAATAAAGAATATTCAAGTGCACTTCCATTTGTTTAACTCCATTATCATGAACTCAATTGGTTATGCAGTCCCAATTTGGAGTCTTAGTCACTGGCAAAAATTGGAAATAATTCAGAACAAGTTTATATGCAGAATTTTCTTTTTGGAATATAATATACCAGGCAGTGCAATCAGATTAGAGCTGGGCAGATACAAATTAAGTGCAACCTTAATAAAGAGATATATGAAATTTTTATTTAAATTAAGAGATGCAGGTAATTTATCAACGATATTGTTATATCAATTATACCAGAAATCATTGGTGAAAGAGCATGATAGGAATTGAGTGACACAATTATCAAAAATATTGATCTATTTCGGTTATTCTATAAAATTATTCCTGGATTTACTTGAGATAAGTGATCAACATTGTAAACAATTAATACAAAATGTTTTAGAAATTTCACTATCACAGGACATTGAAGATTTACATCAGGGGTGTCCAATCTGTGGCCCGTGGGCTGCATGTGGCCCAAGGCAAGTTCCAATGTGGCCCAATAAATGTGTAAACAAAACCGACAAATGTTTTAATTTTTTTATTATTTATTTATTTCAACAGCATAAACTCAAAAAAAGTTTCACAATGCTGTAAACCTTTATTCATATTTTATTTTTGAGTGGAAAGAAAATATTTTCAAATACTTGGAGATGTGTGAATGCGGAAGGATTACTAAATAAAGCTGGAGTTGTGACTCAAAGGATTATAGACCCAAATTTGAGAAAAGGAGGGAAAGATGAAAAAGGACAAAAGATGTAGTAGTGAGAAACGTTAAATAGATCTTCTGTTAAGCAAATATGGACCTGTAATTTTTCAACCTTTTTCACTTCTTTATCTTTTGTCCTTTGCCTCTTTTTCCCCGCACTTGGGTCTATAATCCTTTGATTCACAACTCCAGCTTTATTTAGTATTTCTTCCAATGTTGCAAGATTTGGCTACATTGCGCCAAATGTGGCTACTTTTTTTTGCTTGACATAAAAAATATCATTTGGCACTTTGGCTACTTTTTCGGCTACATATTATCTATAATTATATTAATTGAATAAAAATGTACTTTAAAATGATGTTTTATCACTTTTTATTAATTAGAGACCCAAATAAAATAAATATTTGTGTTTTTCAAATAAATTTTCTTTAGTCTCTTTTATAATAAATGAATTTATCTATTTCTAAGTAAAAATTGAAAGTGTCTGTAGAAGTAATTTTTTAAAATATCCTTTTTTCTTGATAAAGTTTTAATACCTTTTATTATAATATTGACATGTTTATTTTTAAACATACTTGTATATTGGGCCACAAGTATATATTATATATACTTGTGGCCCAAACTCCTTGACTTTTTCAAATGCAGCCCAGAGAAACAAAAAGGTTGGACACCCCTGATTTACATAATAGAGAGAAACCTGATTGGTTTAATATAATTCTGGAGTATCCATTTAATAACAATTATATGTTAACAAATCTGGCTTTTAATGTAAAAAGATTTTTTGTGCAACTCAGACTAAATAAAGAATTGATACTAATTAATAACAAAATTATCGAATTTTCTAAGAGTATGTGTCCAAGATGTCAAAAAATAATTTCAAAATTTCATATGTTTTGTGACTGTAAAGATGCAAAAGAGTTAGCATAGAGTCTTGATCTACAATTTTTACTAAAATGTACTAATGAAAAGGCAATGTATGTAATATTTAACAGAGCCACAATAGATATAATTTATAGACTTTACAAATATGCCCAGAAATTCACGTTGATGTAATAATTGTAATAACCAAATAATAATAGAAAACTAAAATATATGTACACGTGTAAAGTGTTATATATAAATGTATTCATTTTGGTACAAATTGTCTTATTTCGAGTATATGTACCTAGTTATAATATAGTTTAATTAGATTATGTGATAGAGAATAAGGTTAAATTGGGTTGATGATGTATAAAATAATGATAGAAAAATTGATTGATATTAAAATACATCCCTTGTAACTGGCTAATGGCCTTAATACAAATAAACTGATTGATTGATTGATAATTAGTCATCAAGTTTAATTTTAATTAATAATTATTGTTTTAAAGAGTAATAAAATTAATATTTATATAAAATTAATTTTAATAAAAAAAGCAATGTAAAATAAATTTAAATTTTTTGTTTAAGGTTATACATTTAAAAAGCAAACACAATGAAATAGAACAGACATATTATTTAATGACCGTCCAACCTCAACCATTAGAAGATGAAGCAATTGATCATAAAGATGATACAGCATTAGAAACAGAGTTGCCTAAATCATATCTCAAAGTTGTTAATTTTTTACAGCTTGATACATTTGCTATTACACATGGACCATGTACAAAAATTGATGGTAAATTACTTTATAATAATTTCCATTTTTTGTAAGAATATATTGATTAAATATTGTTCATTATGATTAATTTGATTAAATAAAGTTTAGAAATTTATAGCAAAAACTCAATGATCATACAATATAAGAAAATATTTCTTAAATCATTTCTTAAAGTTTGATTATTTAATTTCTTTGTGTGTTGATAGATTTAATATTATGTGTAAAAAATCTCATATAGTAATTTATGTTGTGGAATACTTCTATAACCTGAATTTTGATAATTAGCTTTATGTTTTCATTTATTTGGAAAGTTAGATTATGAATATAAATATTTTTATAGGATAACAAATACCATAAAAAATTGAATTAATGGATTTAATTTGTACAAACTTTTGAATAACTTCACAAAATCATATCTTGAATTAAATTCTAAAAGATGTAGTGTAGTAAAAGGATTATTAAATTATATTCACTTTTTATGTATTTTTTAATAGTGAGCAAAAATTATTTTAAATAAAACATTGATTNTCCTCGTATCGAAAATTGATCGATTGTTATAGGTGACTTTTAAAGAATTTATATATTGTTCTTTTAATAAGGTTTTTTATTTAATATAAAAAAAGATTCGCCAATTATTTAATGTAATTCTTAAACAAAATTATTACATTTAATTACCATCATAAATTTGGGTATTAAATAATAAATAAATATAGCAGATTGTATAATTTATCATCACAGTTTTTAATAAGGTTTTTTATTTCAGTTAATCAAAAGAGGAATCTGTCACCAAGGAATGCAAGTTGAAGCAAATGGAACAAATTTTGTTGTAAAAATTGTACAGTATGTATTATTTTTTTCTTAATGAATATACTAAAAATACTGAATAACATTTAGTAATAAAAAATGCATTCTTTATATAGTAGAAGCTTCATGTTAATGAATCCATTAGCAAGGTCTAACAGTTGACAATATGAATTTCAGGAAAATGCATTTAAGATAAAATCATTAAAAATCATTTTAATTGTCTCTTCATCTGTTATTTTATTATATTTTTGTTAATCCTTCCACAAATAAGTGAATTTTAGTTTTGCTAATATAAAAAGATGGTTGTAAATATTGAACTGTAAATATGCAAAATGCATGAATTTGAAGCTTTACTATAATTCAAATTCTATTTACTTAAGACTTATTGTTTCAAGCAGTTAGAGACAATAGAATTTGGGACCACTCCAGACTAATATATATATACAGTAGATCCCCCTATAAAACTGTTTCCTATAGTTACGATTCCTATAAGACGGCGAAAAAATTGTGGCAGTATCCGTACACAACAGTAAAAAAACTCCTATAATTATGTAAAACGTCGTCGGGCAGCCGAACTACTTTCCCGCCGTCTGTAGCGCCACGCTGCGGACGTTTAGGCGGGTAAATTGAGTTTAGTTTCGTCTGTACATATAATTATATATAAATTAGGTACTATATATATAATTATATATTAACTTAATTTATTGTAACTTTATTATAATTATATATTTTTTTTTCACCGTCTAGTGGCGCTACGGAGAGTTTAGGCTAGCTATCATCTGTACAGTATGTAAATTAGGTACTGTAAGTCTAATATAGCACTATAATTTTATACGTTTCTTGTGAAAGAAACATTTCTTATTCAACGGCCATAAAAATTATTTATATTAATGATGTCTCCATAGGTCAACAAAGTTTTCGCAGAAAAATAATATCAGAAATTGCGGCCGCCGTTTGATGCGCTGTTCCATTCAATAAGTCGGGAAAACAGAACCTGTACTTAAGACCACCCCACTTGAAAATGAATAATAGCACGATTAAGATAGAAAAATCCATGAANCCATAGGTCAACAAAGTTTTCGCAGAAAAATAATATCAGAAATTGCGGCCGCCGTTTGATGCGCTGTTCCATTCAATAAGTCGGGAAAACAGAACCTGTACTTAAGACCACCCCACTTGAAAATGAATAATAGCACGATTAAGATAGAAAAATCCATGAAGTACCTGGGAGTATTTCTTGATTTCAGGTTTTCATGGGACAAACATGTTGAGTATCTGTCCTCACGCACAGGAATGATAATGAACTCCTTCGCTCAGGTTGCGAAAAGAAAATGGGGAATAAACAATGACACTATGTCTATAATATATGACAGCATATTTCTACCGATGGTAACCTGTGGCACCTGGGGGTGGGCAGCTAGAAAGGTTCACACAAAGAGAAAGTTCATCTCATCGCAAAGATGAGCGCTTCTTTTAATGACTAAATATTACCGTATCATGAGTAATTGATGCCTTCAGGTGCTTGCTAGGAAACCTCCCATAGATCTTGAGATTTTTCAGAGGGAAAAGTATCAGCAGATTAAGTGGGGCAGCAATATTACGATTTCGAACAATACCATCCAACAAGAAGACATAGAATGGACAATACCATATAGTGAGACTCTATTTCCTATTGGTCATACTGCCAACATTGAGGAGAATACCAATAACAACTATATAGACATCTACACTGATGGTTCGAAGATAAATAACTCTGTTGGCTGCAGCTTTGTTGTGTATGAAAATTTGCTGGAAACAACACATCAGATTTTCTGCCTTGATGACAGGTGTACAGTTTTCCAGGCAGAGTTGTATGCCATTTGGAAGGCTGTTGAAACCATTGATAAAAGTCACAACAACATTAGTGTTACTATAAACACAGACTCCTTATCTGCATACAAGATTATTAAAAGTACAAAACTGCATCCTCTAGCTGAGAACATAAGAAATCAAATCCGACTGTCAAACTGTAAATTCCAACTAACATGGGTTAAAGCCCATCAAGAGAGTCAGCTCTCTCATTGCAGAGAGCAGTGAGAGAGCTGACTCTCTTGCCAAGTCTGCCACTACTTTGGACAAGAAACATATTGTCTACAAGAAAATTAGTCGATGTTCACTGCGCAGTTTGTTATGGGAGGAAACTATACAACTCTGGCAGACAACTTGGGACCTAGATAAGGATCACATAAGTTATAAATTCATCCCTGATATACAACAGCATCTACGGACTAAATGGTACTCACCTAATTTCTATGCTAATCAAATATTTACCAACCATGGTAAATTCGCTAATTACCTGGCAAGATTCGTAAATTACACATCTGATGCATGCAACGTATGTGATGTTAAGGATGGTCCAGATCATTATCTTTTTAATTGCATCGCTTTTGAAAGGGAAAGATTGAATTTAAGATATTGTTGGAAACCTACAAGATCAGTTGGCCATTCAAGCATCATGACATTTGGTTAAATAAAGAAATTTACCATAATTTTATACAGTTCGCTAAGAGGATTTACACTGTTAATAATTCCAGCTTTCACAGCTAATTGCTTTCATAGGCATCAGTGTTGCCTTCTTTCTGTAGGGACCACTCCATGCGAATTGTTGTGAGTGCGATTTCCCTGCGGCTTGTACATATGTATATATCTCTGTTCTTTGTTCACTCTTTACAATTATCTATTGTAATCCGGTCATATTTATAGTGTAATTGTAATTAATCATACCTGTACTCTAGCCCTGATAATGCTACATGCAGGGTCAGGGCATGTACTTTGTACATAATAAATAAAAATTAAAGTAAAGTAAGTAAAAAGTAAGTGATGCGCTGTTCCGTGACGAAAACAAGCTTTAGCAACGGGTGTAGTCGAATGGTGCACACTCGGTAAGTAATTCTACAATTTTTTGTTTATAACGTAGTTTATACGGATTATTTCCAAAAAAATATACGTATTTTGGAAATGTTGAGTCGAATTAGTCTAGAATTGATTAATTTTATGGAAGAAAACCTTTCAAACAGCCGTAGTCCGTAAACTGTGATTCCTACAAAATTGATTCATAAAGAACGGAACGTATCTACCGTCTTATAGGGGGATCTACTGTATATATATTACTCTGCAGTATGTATATATATATGTATAAAATTAAATTATAAATTTTAAATTGGATTTAAATTTTTATAATCTAGAATTGTTTGTTATTAAACTATTTGATTATTTATGTGGAAGATTTTGTTAATTTAGATTTTAAGTTTAATTATGAGTAAAGCTATATTTTACACTGTGCAATGTAATAAAGTTTTAAATAGACTGGTGTTGAGAGGACACTTAATAAAAGTCAGTATAATTCAAGCACTTTTACTTTTAACAGAAGATTCTATTAAGTAATATTCCAAAACAGAATCCAGATGTTTACAGTATAAAAATATAAATGTATTTGAACAGTTTTGTGGAAAAACAAAAATTAATCAGTGGAAATAATTTAAAAAATGATGTACAAAAAGTGGATCATGATTTATGTAGTTTCAACATGTATAAATATGGACTTATGTAAAAAAATATCTGACATGCATAAACTAGTAATGTAAAGTAATATCAATTGTAGGAAAACACATTAAACTGCATTAAATTAATTCATCTCCTCATTCAATTCACACATTCTAGCACAAGGTATGTAATAAAACATAACTCCAAGTTATGTATTTTTCACATAAGAGGAGACATGAGCTAATTGCAGAATAAAGTAATAAGCTTTCATTTATGTTAAGCAAACTGTACGTTAAGTTGTCTTGAAATATTTCTGTGTAAATTTTTTACATTTAAAGGTATAGTGGTAACTTGTACTTTGAAAACGTCAGAGTTTGAATGTTAAATTTGACAAAAATTCACTTCTGAGTTCAAACAATGCTTCAAAGTTTGAACTGAAGACAATGAAAAAATGCACCTGAAGCATAAACACAATCTGTTGTGTACCCAAATCATCTCTCACTTTTACATTACACTTGTATGTTTTCAGTGCTTTTTCCACTTTATTTTTGTGTGTTTGATTATATATATTGTGTGTTATTTGTCAATTTTTAACAATTGCTTCCTGCAGTTTTTATTCATCAACAGCTTTTGGTACATTTTGTATTTTTCAGTTTATAATTTCCTGAACAGAACTTTTTAAACCACATTTGACATGGTTGAAGTTTAGGAGCATCTTCCCCATATACATTACAGATTCTTTTTACTGTTTGTAGGGCATTATATCTTTTCCAAAACTCATAAATCATAATATGTCTGATATGCTTTTTATCTGAAGACATTTCAACTTGATTTTATTCAAACAAAATATGAAGTAAAAAGTTCAAAATAAGCTTCTGAACAAAGAATACAATCAAACATCTATGTTAAGTAATGACAGATGTTAAAAGTACATAAAATTTTTTTGCTCAATCCAATATAATCGTACTTTGTAAATATGGCATTCAAGAAGTGTGTGGAAGCAACAAAGGCTAAGAGAAAGGTTGTAATATAAACAATTGGCATGAAAAAGGAACTTATTTTTGGTATCCATGGTGATCTGGCAATCATGGCAGATGGTGATCTGGTATCCATGGCAGATCTGGCAATCATGTTTAGATGATGAAGTTGACAGTATATGACCACTAAATGCAATTTTCATTTTATTGTACAGTGCTTACATATTTTTTTAATTGTTTTCATGTTTTAATGTATTATTAAGAAATTTAGTTATGTTACTTGTACCTTAAATAATGTGCATTTGCTTTTTGAAGTTTATCAAAATGGATATTGTTTACAGTCTGGGAATGGATTAATTTGCTTTTCATTATTTCTAATAGGAAAAATTGATTTGGACTTCAAACAATTTGGAGTTTGAATGGCCTCCTGGAATGAATTAAATTCAAAGTACAATACACCACTGTATATTTTATTCATGTCATATTCTTTACTACAGAATAACATAATTTTATTGGTCAGATGAGTAAATTGCCTTGTTGTAGACAGAAAAAGTAGAAATTTAGTTTAAGTTTCTCCTGGATGAAAGGGAGTTTGCATAATTTTCAATTCCACTTTTTGTATAAAATCACCTGTTAGTTTTTTCTGTAATAATTTTTTTTTCAGTTAAAGTATGATATTCCCATCGTAAATAATAGAAAAAAAACTATTTATAGTATTTAAATGAAAAATAACTTTAAATTTTCTTGTCAACTGTTAGGTGTTGACATCTAAATATCTTCTATATAGTAACACTACAATATAACAAAATTTCTCTATATAAATTTAAGGTAACTTTTTTATTAAGTTAGTTTTGAAAATATTTTAAATATTAAAGTATAACACTTACAGTTTTATAGTAATAAAACATAATTAAAAAATTATTTAATGATCAACACTATAAAATTTTATCAATATGTTTTTTCTTTTACATGTTCTGAATATTTTATTGTATAGAATTTTAATTATTAATTTTATCTAAAACAAAAAATTACAATTTATAATAATTATTATACAAAAACTATAATATAAATAATAAATAAATTATTTAGAATGCCTCCATATGATGGGTGTATTGAATCAATTAATGCTCTTCAATCAACACTACTTAGTTGTACTATACGTTTGCAAGGAAAGGGAACAAGGGCTTGGCTCGTTGAGGTAAAGTAGTAGTAAATTCTTATACAATTTTACTCTTATCTAATTTGGAATTATTAATAATATTATTAATTTATTTATTTATTAATTATATTATTAATAAATTTATATAATTAATAAATTAAAAT
>NW_019384478.1:128777-131105 GCF_000671375.1 Centruroides sculpturatus
GCTATGCCTCGCGGTCCGAAGGGCATCGCTGGAGATAATGTAAATATATTTCTTTATTAATTTGAAACCATGTCATTCTATGTCTTTGTTTCACAAGCACGATAAAGTGCATTCAATCAGACACTGGGCAGCTTTTTTATCCTTGATTTATTCTTTTTAGTTGATATTCATTTCGGGCCCACAATGCTCCTCCTCAGTCAACTATTTTTTAAAATGTACATGGTTATTACATAACATTAAATTGTTAAGATAACATATATATTACAAAGAACTTACCCTTCTGTTCTGTATTGCAAATTAGCCAATTTTGAGTGATGTTCTAACATAGTTTCTCAAAATTGGGTGTATGCATGATTACAGATTTTTCATTTCCTTTCATTCTGCCGTTTAATAAATTATATTAAGTTTCTACATGGTATTAAGCATATAATTTAACATTTCAAATGACATACCTGTTTATGACTTCAACTGTACCAAATGACTTCAACAATACACATTTAGTTTAAACATTCCTGAAGGTTTCTTGTTTAAAGTGAAATTTTCAATCATGCACTCACTCTTACAGTACTTCGTTATTTTTATTGCTTAATCTTGCACCGAATTTCTAATTTACTTTTTATTTAGAGGATTAAACTATGGCTAGATTTTTCTGAATTTTTCATCATCAAAAAATTATGTCATTAAGAGATATTATTTTTCTAATAACATCTTCCAATATCTTTCTTTCCTAATTTTCACAGGTCAATTTTAGTAATGCATAACAAATTTAAATATATTTATGATAAAAATACAATAGGAAAGGTCAATACACAGGTCAATTAGGAAAGAAAGATATTGGAAGATGTTATTAGAAAAATAATATCTCTTAATGACATAATTTTTTGATGATGAAAAATTCAGAAAAATCTAGCCATAGTTTAATCCTCTAAATAAAAAGTAAATTAGAAATTCGGTGCAAGATTAAGCAATAAAAATAACGAAGTACTGTAAGAGTGAGTGCATGATTGAAAATTTCACTTTAAACAAGAAACCTTCAGGAATGTTTAAACTAAATGTGTATTGTTGAAGTCATTTGGTACAGTTGAAGTCATCAACAGGTATGTCATTTGAAATGTTAAATTATATGCTTAATACCATGTAGAAACTTAATATAATTTATTAAACGGCAGAATGAAAGGAAATGAAAAATCTGTAATCATGCATACACCCAATTTTGAGAAACTATGTTAGAACATCACTCAAAATTGGCTAATTTGCAATACAGAACAGAAGGGTAAGTTCTTTGTAATATATATGTTATCTTAACAATTTAATGTTATGTAATAACCATGTACATTTTAAAAAATAGTTGACTGAGGAGGAGCATTGTGGGCCCGAAATGAATATCAACTAAAAAGAATAAATCAAGGATAAAAAAGCTGCCCAGTGTCTGATTGAATGCACTTTATCGTGCTTGTGAAACAAAGACATAGAATGACATGGTTTCAAATTAATAAAGAAATATATTTACATTATCTCCAAACTTTTTATTGTTTATCTTCTGAAACTTGATTTTTTTATTAATTTCTGTGGAAAAAAAAATTTTTTAATTTCAACTTTAAACTTCATATCAATAAAATAGTAATTAATGATGTAAAAAAATATGAAAAATACCAAAACTAAATTATAATTGTTTACCAGGCTAAATTTTAAATTTAATATATTAAATAATAAATAGGTGACTTTGGCACTAATTTGGCACTAATTGAACAATTTGTCATTTATTATTAACTTACCTATATTAATGCCAAATTTATTACTAAAGTTTTGATTTTAACAATTCAATAATTTGGATTATAATTTTTATCTTTTAAATTAAGGTAACTATATACTGGCGACCATCTGAAAAACGTTTTCATTTGTCATTTGGAGTAGCTGGTCAAACAGCTTCTGCAAGTAATCCACATACAATTGTAGCTGCTCAGTTACAACATGAATTTAATCAACACCATTCAGTAGCATCTCTTGTACAGGTAAAGAAAAAGTTGATTAATATATATATAGTATATTTATATACAGTAGACCCCCTATAATGCTTAGATACATTCCACGCTAATTGAATTTTACGTTGTAGGAGTGATTAAATACATGAGCCAATCGCAGCCCGATAGGTTTGAACTTTACGGACTAAGGCTGTTTGAAAGGTTTTCTTCTATAAAATTAACCGATTCTAGACTAATTCCACTCAACATTTCCAAAACACGTATAATTTTTTGGGAATAATCTGTATAAACTATGCTATAAACAAAAAATTATAGGATTACTTACCGAGTGTGCACCATTCGACTA
>NW_019384478.1:131212-138970 GCF_000671375.1 Centruroides sculpturatus
ATAATTAATAAATTAAAATAATTTATTGATGATTAAGATATGAAACAAATATGAATATAATGTGAAGCCCTTGTTTATGTTATATATATTTATATAATTAATATACAGTAATTAATATTATTTATTATCAAAACAATTTGTTATAGGAATACAAATAATCTTTTTATATAAAACAGTTTCAACTTGTCAAGTATGTTACTTTGTTTACTTTCCAAACACATTAGATATAAATTTCATTAAAGAATAGTTTTTTAATAAATGGTTTGTGATAATTTATTATTGAAAATCAATCATAATTTACATCATTTAACTCCTGAAAATTTTCATAACTTGCTGCTGTTTGTCACATAAATTATTTGTTGATAAAAAGAAATTATAAAAAAAATTGAGCTGCTGGATGATTAATGATATAGTTTTAAAGTGACACATTGATACTGGGCATAAAATTATTGTTGACAGATATATGCAGATTTGTAGATTTGCAGATATATGCAGATCTGTATGCAGATTTATTGACCAAGCAAGGGCTTCAAATTCTTTTATCACGTTTAAACTAGTGTGATGTTTCTTTTAATAGTTTTTAACCTCCGCGGGGTCAATATGGTAATGTAGGTTACATGAGCGACCACGTATGCGGGCAATCAGGCAAATGGGGTGAGAGACAGCGCACTGGAAGTGACTCATGCAGAGACTGGGTTAATGTAACAATCGTTTAATTGAAAACGCTAGGCGATACATGACATACAATTTGTCAATAGTGAGTATAACAGATGGGTTTAAATTAGCATTTTGTGGTTCTTGAGAGAGAGAGTTTACAGTGGTTTGCGAGGTGATAAATACCTGAAGTAGAGGATGTCCATGAGGGTTGAATTGGATGTCATTAAAGTGGTGAGTGTCTCTTTTTGTTGTTGTTTGTTGGGAAAGTTTATTCAAGAAGTTGTCTTTATGGCACGATGTTTTGCAATATTCAAGGTGAGTAGATGATATCCTGATGGGCACTGACAGTTAATGGTTGATGGAATTTTGAGATGATAATACTCCTTGAAGAATGGGCAATGACTGACTCAATTTTTCAGTTCCTTGTTATCTTCAATCGATGAACTTAAGACAATAGGTTGGAAGGTTATGAGAAAGCATCACTTTTGCTGCTGAGAACTCATTGAATGATTAGCTCCCAAGTGTGAAAGTTGACAGTTATCTGACAAAATGGTATTGTTAGGAAGTTATGTTATGATTTAAGTAAGTAAACAGATTACGTAGTGAGTCTCACAACTTATTCTAGAGCCATTAAAGACAATTCTTTTTAGTTAACTTAGCTAAGAGAAAAAACTGATAAAACATAGCAAGGATTTTTTTTTCTGCCTATCTTGTCTTCTGTGTGCACTTAACATTTTTTTGCATTAGCAAGAATTATGTTCACTTTAGCCAGTATTAAGACTTGTTTTAGTCAATTTTTTTTAAACATTGTACTCAACTGAAACTTTCATCTTTAATTCTTAACCTATTGTTTTTCTGACTCTTCTGAAATCAGCATCTCAATTGTAAGTGTACAGTAGCATTTTGTTTTAGTTTTAGTCATTATATAGTATAGTTTTACTACTAAAACTATATTTGGGTGACTAAAACCTAGTTTTAGCTTTAGTAAATTAAAACTGTTAGTGTGTTGCATTTTGTTCTTGCAAAGTTGTTAATTCTGAGTGTGTTTTTTGAGTACTGTGCTACCTACTGCCTCTCCTTTAAGAGTCTGTTATATTTTTAAAGAAAACCTTTAAGGAAATTAAACTTGTGGTATACACTATCAATGAAATATTACTGTCGCCATCTTTGTAATTTTTAAATGCATAACAGTTTGATTAAAAGGATTATTCTTTAAATAAATTTGAGGTGGTCTTAATATCAAAGATATTGTAGTTATGAGACAGATGAGATTCTTACAAATGACCTTTCGGACAAGAATTTTGAATAGTAGTTTGGGAATGTAAAATTTATTACCAGAACTAAACAGACCCCTAAGATAAATGTGATAAATAAAACAGTAATGAAAATGTAGCAGTCAATTTCTTTCAGCTAAACAAGTCTCCAATAAAAAAGTGCATATACTTCTTAAAAAATGTAAAGATAGCATTGCATGTATAAAATTTATATAATCGTATTTGTTTTCTTAGTAATTAATGATAAGTTTTAATTGAACATTATTTTATTAAATTAATGTTAGTTTTAATATTTTATATGTCATTCTTAAATAATTATATACATATTTAATGTTATATTTAGTTTGTATTCTGCAATTGCCCACTGATAAGTCAATCAGTAAAGGAACAAGGACCAAGAAGACCTGTATATTTTATGTATGATTTTGCTGCTGGAACTGCACCTCAAGTAGAGCAAATGGTTAAAGAAATGATTCAAGATTGGATCACTATGGGCTATTTATATAGTGTTGTTTTAGAATTTGCTGAAGTTTTAAAACATGGTATGAATCTATATTTGAATACTTTATTTTACTTGTAGATTATTTTTTATACTTTAATCAATATTTTTATTAATGCATATCTAAATGATTTATAAATAATGCATTTCTTTACCTTAGAATATTAATGAGACTTAAAATTTTTTCTGCAAATCCATTATTTGAAAAGCATAAGTGTGTATGAATTCTCACTTAGCTACATCTTTAGCAGGAATAGTGATAATGAATTTCATTTATTTAACCATTTATTGTTACTAGTTATTCCTATCATCAAGGTTACAAAACAAAATGACATCATTCTCAATATAAAAATAGCATCCAATAGCATCAATTCAAAAATTAATCTTCCAATTTAACAAAGCGGTGATAATTAATAGAAAAGCAAAGTTTTAGCTTAATATAGTAATAAGAAATTTAGAATAACCTAATTTTCAAAATAGTTTACCTCTCTATCTGTAGTTCATTACATGTAAAACATTTCTTCATTATGATCATCTAAAAATAACTTTCAATAATCACATTTTATAAAATCAATTTTATTAAAGTTCATATTAGATAAATGTTAATTTATTTCTTAATGTCTCAAGAAAAGTGCAATAAACAACTCAATATTATATGAAAATTCTTCACAAAATAAATTAATTTTATAAACAATAAAATATTTATTTTATGCAGCAATGTTTAATTACCAAGTAATAATAAAAAACTTCAAACTTTTCTTTGTTTCATAGCTACAGTATAATCATTCTAGCTTTAACAAAAGTTTAATTAGAAGTTAACAATAATTAATTGTAAATAATTGAACATAATGTAAGTAAAATAAAAGCATAGATTGTATTTTATACCATTAATAAGTTATACAGAATTTCATATTGGGAACTAAATAAAGATCTCTTTAATCAAGAGTAAAGAAACAAAAAAAGAAAAAAAAAAGATACAGGAAAAAAGACAAATCTCTCAGAATACTATAGAAAGTGGCTATCAAAACAGATTGAGTTTCATTATGCAAAGACAAAAATATTTTGTTTTAAGAACTTAGCTTATTTATAGTTGAAATCATTTTAATCATAACCAAAAATTAATGCAATGGTTCAATTTTTTATTTAAATAATACTCAAAACTATGTAATTTAATAGATTTTAATGAGAAAAAGTTATAAAATGTTATCATTGTAACTTTTTTATTTTCTAAATTTAAATTTGTTTAATTTTTTAGTTTATTATTACAATTTATACTAGTGTATGGAATTTTTAATCATTTTAAAAATTCAATTTCATTAAAGTGAAAGTTTTATTATTTTAGAATTTCTTCTTTGTGTGATACATTGACATGTAATGCCAATTTAAGATTTATTGAGTAATGTGTAATGTGTAATTACTTGTTCAGACTTTGAAATTACAGTGGGTGATCGGTTAATGAAAATAATCCATTCCAAGACTTTGTTCACTGTCTGAATTGTTCATTAAGCGATTATCAATTTACCATAGGTTTTTATGGGAATTTGATTAATTCGTTCTGGAGACCCCAAAAAATAAAAAATATACACTTTCTTACTGCGTTTATTTATATGTAATAATAAAAATACATATATACACAGTCTTGCATTTTTATTAGTCGTGGTTTTTTGATTTGTGGGGGTTAAAGAATCTGTCCAATGTCTATTGCTTTTCTCTTTTCTTCAGAATCTTTCAGAAGTAACTAATAGCATTGTAATTGTAGAGATCCCTAAGCCTATTAACTTCAACCTGGTTTGGATGCCATTCTAAGACCATTGTTCTGACATCCTCCCACTTCTTCAAAAGATGTTTAATAGCAGATATCAGCATTAATCCTCTTTCATGTTCCTCTTTTTCAGAAGAAAACATATCTCACTTAGTTTCTTGGTTATATTTCAGTTGATATTTTTTTAATATATATTTCAGATCAGCACAATATATACAACAGTATGATGGATATTAAATCATTTACGTACAAGAAATTAGTATTGGGTTATGGACAAAATAAAGCAAGTACAGTAAGTACTTTTTTGTATGATGTACTACATATCATTTGGATTTATCTTTTGAAAGGGAGTTATTTCGTGTCAGAAATCCTAAGGATCTGGATGTTTCCTCTCTTTCTTTTAGTTTAAATGTTTTTTATATTGTTTTAAAAACAATCCACTTATTACTATTATTTTTAAAAATAATTCAGTTTGAATTTTATTTAATAAAACTTACCTTCTGATAACAGTACAATTTTGTTATTATGGAATTAGTGCAGAATTGTGATTATTAAATTTGTCAATTCAATAAATGAATTTTATATTACATTAAAGATATTTATTTGTTTTTGAAAAATATTTGTACTGAACTATTGAATATTATGTATTTTACAAATGGATCATAGTGTGTTTTATAATACAAACATTCTTGTACACATTAGCCCAGGATTATTATAGTTATTTTGAAAATTTAAGACTATGCAAACAATGAGTCCTTTTTTTCCCTATTTACATTTTTTTATAATTCCAATCCAGGAACCACAAACAGCAGGTGACTTGAAGTAAAACTTTTAAAATAGACAAATACTATTAAAAAATTTACAATTAAAAATGATCTCAACGTCGACCCTTTTTTGTAGGCTACGATGTCTACAAACATTAAAAACTAAATTCTTCACAACAGCATCCTTGTTATATAATCGCATTTAAGCTGAGAGTCCTCTGGTGGATTTTCAGGCAACTCAAAAAAAGAAAAAAAATACAAACATTCATTATAATTTATTCAGATAAAACAATCAATTTATGTAAATTTAATAAAGATTTTAGATTCAAACATGGCACAAAATACTTTTGTTACATATGAATTCATTTTATTGAATTTTTGAAAGATGTTTATGGTGTCTAAGTTTATTTTATTGAATTAAGTTTTCAAAAATATAAAAGTTGTGGAACAAAATTATGTATTATTTTTTTTTAAATATCTATAATAATTTGTGAAAGAAGTATCAAAATTAGAAGAAACCTTGATTGTTTATTGTGCTGTTGAAGGCCAGCAAACCAAATGCATCTCAATCTGAAAGGTCCATTGTGTATTCACAAGAGATTACTTTAGACATTTTATCTCTTTGAAAAAAGACTGGTAAACTGAGGGATGTTACCAGGGCTCAAAAATTGGAGAACCCAGATGAAAGGTTACCTGAGCAAAGATCTGTACTCTCACAAATGAGATGCACAGGAGTCTTCTTAGCATATCTGCAAAAACAGCAAAAAGCTGAGGAGCAAAGTTTCATTTAGCACAGATGTTTATAAAAGTGATGAAAACCAGTCACAACACTGACCAAAAAGCAAAATCTCAAGTTAAAAAATTTTGGTGTTTGTTAGCTGAGGAAGAATGGTCATTTGGATATATAGATCACAGTAGAAGATATTATAATTTATATGGTAGCAGAACTGTATTGTACAGCAATGAGAAGTGATGTGAAGGCTACAAATTGGGTTTATGTAGTTGCTTTTTGCGAATTCTGCAGATTACAAACATAATTCCTGTTGAAAAACAGAAATGTTTAGTTTGCCCAGAGAGTGAGCTAGAAAGAAATGCCTTGTTCTGCTTTAAACCAGGAGGTGGCTTCCAATATGCTTAGAATGATTGAAGGTAGTTCATTCTTTGACATCTCTAAAAAAGTATTATAGGAAATACTAAGAGTTGTTCTAGGCCCCACAAAGGAATATCCATATATTTTGTATCAACTGGATAGATAGATTACAATAAAAATACACACCTTTAAAAAATTTAGCAATGAAATTTACTAAATAATAACATTTTTGATCAGCTGAACTGACCTTCAATTACGATAGAATAGTACGTGAAAATAGAATGTGAATACAAAAACTTTTCTAATTCAGTGCTACCTCAATGGAGCATTTCCAATGTTTATTTATCGCATATTTATTTATTTTAGAATTCTTGTTATCATTTATTTAAAAATTTTTGTATTTGCATTCTATTCTATCGTAACTTTACTTTTAATAAAGGAATTAGAGGGCTGTCTGTTGTTTAACAGCTGACTTAGCCATAACTAAGGAAATGGAAGTGAGGGGAAGAGATAGAGTGTAGAATGAAGTGGTGAAGAAATGAGGATAGGGAAGTAAGGATGGAAGGAAGGGGGTGGGCCCATGAGCACCCGCATTGTGTTAATTTTAAAAACAGCAATTACAAGTACAAACAAAGAAACAGAATTAAAAAAAAAAAACATTGAGTGTGAATGGCTGGTTTTTCCTTACAATGGAAGCCTTATAAACAATTGTTATAAACAAATATATTAATTATTAAACTTGGTAGAGGATTTTGAGACGCTAAAAGTGTTCCTCATTACTGCTGTAGTTTTCTTTACCTGTTGGTTGTTTGTCCTTCTTAGTTCTGGTGTTGCTGTTATAGTTGATACAGTTGATACATTGTTTCTAACCTCTGAAGGTAGGTTGGTGTGGCTTTGGTGCACTGTCAGTTTTTTGGTTCTGGTAAGAACTGGTTCTCTTCTATTATTACCATTATAGGTGATAAATTGTTTCTATCACTTGTAAGTAGTTTGCTGGAACTTTAAGTGACTATCCATTTTTAGTTCTGGCTATAAAGTTTATGATTACAATATGGGGTTCAACTTGGTACAATATGTACAATATGGCATCACTCAAGATGGGATTCAACTTGTACCACTGGTTGTCCCAAATCTGCATTGTCATCTTCCATATTGAATTCTGTTGCACTTAATTTAATGATGTGCGAGGGCCATCAAATAGGGTAAGTGTATAATTACCAACCAGGTAGAGTGTATTTTAAACTAGTCTATCAGTAAAATGGCCCACTTGCCAAGGAAAATCTGCCACAGAAATTTGCAAGAACATATCCTCTGTAGCAGGGAGAAAAGAAAGAGCTGGTTGGTAAAAGAAAACAATAAAACCCACCTCTACTGCAGAGCAGAAACTACATCGGAATTACTCTGAAAACTAAGCTAGCAATGAAACTAACAGAAAATTGCTAAATAGTAAAAGACCTATAAATGCTGACTAATAAAACTAAAATGAGCAATAAGAAAAATTAAGTAAAAGAAAAAACTGTTACAAAAATTAAAATAATATAAATCCTGAACACTTAAAATAGTAAAAACATCATAAAAAAGAATGGTTAATCTGGGGAAAAACTATCAATTAAGTAAAGAGAAAAGGCTAAAATAAATGAAAAAATGTTACAACAATTGAAATAAAGACGATCAT
The DNA here is from genome assembly GCF_000671375.1 of Centruroides sculpturatus. NCBI lineage: Eukaryota > Metazoa > Arthropoda > Arachnida > Scorpiones > Buthidae > Centruroides > Centruroides sculpturatus. The sequence continues at coordinate 138,934 of NW_019384478.1, forward strand.
TATAACAATGAAAAATTAAATGGTGAAAGTTCAAAGC
>NW_019384478.1:140886-148893 GCF_000671375.1 Centruroides sculpturatus
TATATAATAGGTTAATAAGATTGTAATTGTAACTATAAAATATCTGCTTTCTTAAGAATTAATAACTTCTAAACTTGAACTAATCAAAAGTTTTAAAATTACACCATATAATTAATAAAGACTCAGTTATCAAAATAATAACAACAACAGTAACTCATATATTCATATACACTGGTATCCAGAATTAAAGTAATAAACACAAAATCAACACCATGAAACATGAGTAGCTGAAACTTAGGGTATATTTGTAAAGTTGAACAAGTTAAACAAGAATGATGTCATCATTTTTCTTTCTTTTGGTAGACATTTCAACTGATCGGTTTATAACAAAATGGCTGTTTCTAAAATCAAAGGTATAGATGTTTCTAGTGCAGTCTTATCTGAAATATTTTTCTTAGATTGCTTTGGATGGACAGTTATTTCTATTGTTTCACCAAAAGATGAAACAATAGATCCACAATTTAAACACTAGAATAGATTTAGAAACATCGATATCACCAAGCACCATTTTCTTAACAAAGTAAACTAAATCTTTCCTTTGTGAATTTTGTTAGAGTTTTATTTGAAAGGCCACCAACATTAAGTATGTGCACTGAATGGAATTTGTACTTTATGACTGATTTGTTAATAATGCGTTTAACTTGTTCGACTTTACATATGATATAAGAATACATTTGTAAATCAGCAAAGTGTCATATAAATGTGGCATGATAGCTTTATAGCCATGTAGTATGTTACATATACAGTGAAATCATTTTTAACAGTCATCTGCTAGAACCACTAATGTGAGAGTAGCCGGGGGTACAACCCCGTTTAGGATTGTTCGTACCACTTAATCAGCACAGATTATCCGAAATCTGTCTCTAAAGTTTCAGATCACTAGATCTGATCTTAAAAACTTACATAGGAAGGCGGTAGGATTAAAGACTATGAAGTCTCTGTCCAAATTGTCAGGTTCCCGACACCAGTTTGTCAATTAATCGTTTCGCGGACAAACACACGTGTGATTATTTTATAGATCTGATTCAGAGACTCTAAAGGAGACATTCTTTAACAAATAAACAAGAATAAATTTAATTAAACATAAGCCAATAAAAAATAGTACAAATATATGGTAGTAAGAGACAATGACTCCAAACTACATCCTATAAGTCGAGAGAGATATGGACTTATACTTAACTGATACACGATCGAGAGAGAGAGCTTACAAAATCGTTATTAAACATACAACCTGGTTTAGTTGNATGTATTATTTTTTTTAAATATCTATAATAATTTGTGAAAGAAGTATCAAAATTAGAAGAAACCTTGATTGTTTATTGTGCTGTTGAAGGCCAGCAAACCAAATGCATCTCAATCTGAAAGGTCCATTGTGTATTCACAAGAGATTACTTTAGACATTTTATCTCTTTGAAAAAAGACTGGTAAACTGAGGGATGTTACCAGGGCTCAAAAATTGGAGAACCCAGATGAAAGGTTACCTGAGCAAAGATCTGTACTCTCACAAATGAGATGCACAGGAGTCTTCTTAGCATATCTGCAAAAACAGCAAAAAGCTGAGGAGCAAAGTTTCATTTAGCACAGATGTTTATAAAAGTGATGAAAACCAGTCACAACACTGACCAAAAAGCAAAATCTCAAGTTAAAAAATTTTGGTGTTTGTTAGCTGAGGAAGAATGGTCATTTGGATATATAGATCACAGTAGAAGATATTATAATTTATATGGTAGCAGAACTGTATTGTACAGCAATGAGAAGTGATCTGAAGGCTACAAATTGGGTTTCTGTAGTTGCTTTTTGCGAATTCTGCAGATTACAAACATAATTCCTGTTGAAAAACAGAAATGTTTAGTTTGCCCAGAGAGTGAGCTAGAAAGAAATGCCTTGTTCTGCTTTAAACCAGGAGGTGGCTTCCAATATGCTTAGAATGATTGAAGGTAGTTCATTCTTTGACATCTCTAAAAAAGTATTATAGGAAATACTAAGAGTTGTTCTAGGCCCCACAAAGGAATATCCATATATTTTGTATCAACTGGATAGATAGATTACAATAAAAATACACACCTTTAAAAAATTTAGCAATGAAATTTACTAAATAATAACATTTTTGATCAGCTGAACTGACCTTCAATTACGATAGAATAGCACGTGAAAATAGAATGTGAATACAAAAACTTTTCTAATTCAGTGCCACCTCAATGGAGCATTTCCAATGTTTATTTATCGCATATTTATTTATTTTAGAATTCTTGTTATCATTTATTTAAAAATTTTTGTATTTGCATTCTATTCTATCGTAACTTTACTTTTAATAAAGGAATTAGAGGGCTGTCTGTTGTTTAACAGCTGACTTAGCCATAACTAAGGAAATGGAAGTGAGGGGAAGAGATAGAGTGTAGAATGAAGTGGTGAAGAAAGGAGGACAGGGAAGTAAGGATGGAAGGAAGGGGGTTTGCCCATGAGCACCCGCATTGTGTTAATTTTAAAAACAGCAATTACAAGTACAAACAAAGAAACAGAATTAAAAAAAAAAAAACATTGAGTGTGAATGGCTGGTTTTTCCTTACAATGGAAGCCTTATAAACAATTGTTATAAACAAATATATTAATTATTAAACTTGGTAGAGGATTTTGAGACGCTAAAAGTGTTCCTCATTACTGCTGTAGTTTTCTTTACCTGTTGGTTGTTTGTCCTTCTTAGTTCTGGTGTTGCTGTTATTGTTGATACAGTTGATACATTGTTTCTAACCTCTGAAGGTAGGTTGGTGTGGCTTTGGTGCACTGTCAGTTTTTTGGTTCTGGTAAGAACTGGTTCTCTTCTATTATTACCATTATAGGTGATAAATTGTTTCTATCACTTGTAAGTAGTTTGCTGGAACTTTAAGTGACTATCCATTTTTAGTTCTGGCTATAAAGTTTATGATTACAATATGGGGTTCAACTTGGTACAATATGTACAATATGGCATCACTCAAGATGGGATTCAACTTGTACCACTGGTTGTCCCAAATCTGCATTGTCATCTTCCATATTGAATTCTGTTGCACTTAATTTAATGATGTGCGAAGTATGTGTGAGGGCCATCAAATAGGGTAAGTGTATAATTACCAACCAGGTAGAGTGTATTTTAAACTAGTCTATCAGTAAAATGGCCCACTTGCCAAGGAAAATCTGCCACAGAAATTTGCAAGAACATATCCTCTGTAGCAGGGAGAAAAGAAAGAGCTGGTTGGTAAAAGAAAACAATAAAACCCACCTCTACTGCAGAGCAGAAACTACATCGGAATTACTCTGAAAACTAAGCTAGCAATGAAACTAACAGAAAATTGCTAAATAGTAAAAGACCTATAAATGCTGACTAATAAAACTAAAATGAGCAATAAGAAAAATTAAGTAAAAGAAAAAACTGTTACAAAAATTAAAATAATATAAATCCTGAACACTTAAAATAGTAAAAACATCATAAAAAAGAATGGTTAATCTGGGGAAAAACTATCAATTAAGTAAAGAGAAAAGGCTAAAATAAATGAAAAAATGTTACAACAATTGAAATAAAGACGATCATTATAACAATGAAAAATTAAATGGTGAAAGTTCAAAGCTATGTAAAACTAAACAGGTGCAACAATCAACAATTAAAAAAGAGAGATCCATTAGAAAAAGTCATTAGAGTCCATTTCATTATAATGGAAAATAATGGACAAGACTTGAAAATTAATATAAATAATTATGGCGAAAATTTATTAGCTCTAAATTAAAAATAAAGATATAGAAACACAATTTTAGGAGAATGATTACCTCCCCATACTCAATCTAACCCTTCTGTGCCACTCTGTAAGATTTAACTTCCCCTCCTGCTAGGCCTGATGGAAACTAGAGAAATTTAACACTAATTAACTCTCCCCCAATTAGAAGGTCAGTTAAGCTGATTGAAAATGTTATTATTTAGTAAATTTCATTGCTGGATTTTTAAAAGTGTTTTTTTGTTGTAACCCACAAAGGAATGTGAAATTTCCTGTTTGGCCAGTAAACCATCACTTACATTGCCAGTGATATCCTCATATCATTCCCCTGACAAGAGAATATTCTGTTATGGGTAGCCAGCTCATTGTGATGCAAATAGCAATCTCAAGTACTGAAGTAGCCTGACAGGAGTCAAGTTTCTTTAGGACAACCTGATTGACAGAAATAATGTAGATAATCTTATTAAAAAGACTTTACATAAAATAATGCAAACACACCAAATAATAGCTGTCATCTCTGCTTGAAATACAGTGGGAAACCTATGCAGTGGGAGAAGGAAGTCTTTATTAAACCATCCTTTACAAATGACAGCATCTATACTTCTATCAGTTTTGGATCCATCTGTATACCTGATTATATCCTGTAAATAAAAAGTGCTCTATCCTTATGTTGGCCAAGGTAAGTGGGAAAGGAGACCAGAAAATATCTGTTGAATATAAATCGATGTAACATTTTATTGGAATCTATCAAAAAGATGTCTTTCTTTCTCATGTCTCTTATTAGAGCCAAATGTCCAACAGTACTTGGTCTAGAAATAAGTTGACCAGTACTCTTGAGCCTAGAAAGTGCCCTCCTCACCTCAGCCTGAATGAACAGGTGCAGACCCAATAGAACCTTGATAATCTGGGATCATAGACATGGCTTCAATGATGGCAAGACATAGAGCTGAAAACTTTGCAACTTTGTCTGACACTCTTTGCAGAACACCCTAGGCCAACAAATGAAGGTGGGATGAGGCAATTTTGGGTCAAACCACCATGGTAAAAATCCAAAAGATGATGCATGTAGACTCCAGGTTTTGCCAAAAGCACCTTTATATAATCAAAAGATACATTTGGCCTTATTCAACTAAAGGAGTAATAGGAGAAATTTTGGTACTGCAATCAACAAAATCCATAATAGGAGAAACTTTGGTATTGCAATTTTTAATTCTACATTAATTAAGTGAAGTTTTTTCAGACATTAGTAATATTATACTAATGTTCTCATAACAGTGAAAATGTTACAGAGGAATTGTGTTTATAATATATATATTTGGAATGCAACCTAAAATTCAATCTTACACTTGATGAGAAATTAGATTTTTATATTAGAATAATAATTTACAACATGGAATAAAGCCAATAGTTAGTAATCATTATTGTAATGGAAGCATTCTCTCCATAAATAACATTACAAAATGACTGCCAGTTGCACTTTCACTCAATTTACAATAAAATTTGAAACAATACCAACAGTTTGCAGAATACAAAATCTCTGGCATGATTGCTTTTAATGATGAATGATATATGAATTAATTTGTAAAAGGTTGTAATTGGATTGGTCAGCTGTCATAAACATGATGAATCTTGTTTTTTGTGTTTTACATTTTTGTAATGAGTTCAGTTCTGCTACTTAATTGCTAAATTTTAAATTTCAGTATGTGATATTCTTTAATAATCTTCATTCTTTTATTTATAGTAATAGTGAATGAAACTGCCTAAAAATAAAAATTGTCTTAAAAGTGAAGATAATTTTATAAATAAAATTCAGAGCTTTGACAAGAACTTAACAAAATAATTAATAATTTTAAAATTGGGGAAAGCTTGTTAACTTAAATCTTGTAAACTTTTCTTTAAAAAATATATTTACTTTGTTTCACAAGCAAAATAAAGTGCATTCAATCAGACACCGGGCAGCTTTTTTATCCTTGATTTATTCTTTTTAGTTGATATGCATTTCGGGCCCACAATGCCCCTCCTCAGTCAACTATTTTTTAAAATGTACATGGTTATTACATAACATTAAATTGTTAAGATAACATATATATTACAAAGAACTTACCCTTCTGTTCTGTATTGCAAATTAGCCAATTTTAAACAGGTAGTAAGTGTATACACACTCTCACACAGCAAGTCTTCACTTAACATTGTTGATAGGTTCTTGGAAACTGTGATGTTGAGCAAAAACAACATATAACAAAATTAATTTTATTATAGGCTTAGTAATATAAACAAGACATAGTTTGGTCAGTATTGTTGTAATTGGATCATATTTGTAACCTCCAGCATTTATTTTCCACCTCATAGAATCAATTTTACTGTTTATAAAGAAAATTCATCAACAAAAATTGTAAATGTTTGTAAATATACTTTATCTTTCTTTGACAACATAATTTTGTAGTAATGTTAAGTAATGACTTGCTTTATTGTTCTGTCAATTATGTGTCTATATAATTAATTCATATATAAACAATTGTATTTATAAAATCTGTAAATAAGAATCTTTATGTATATCAAAGCAGATAATGTTGCAGAAAAGCTGAAGATGTAATAAATTTACACATGATTGACATAAGCAAGTCTTATCATTGTGTTATCGTCTTATATAATTTTCCTGAGTTTTTTTTTCATTTTGAAGATTTTAGTTGATCCTTTCTATTTTAAGTGGTATTTTAAAGCCAATTTTCAAGACACTCTCCTTCTTATCTATTTTTTCATACTTTCATGCGCTTGATAAATTTCTCTTCCACTGCCAACTTATATAAAAATAAATTAGCAGAATATACAGATTAATATTTATTAATGGAAAATAAATAAAATTAATGGGATATTTATGTAATAATTAATTGATTACTCGGTTTAAAACACTAAAAATTTTGCTTTAGACGTACTATATCAGATTCGTTAATAATATTCTACATCTGATATTACTAGATATCAAATTTGCTAATGTGATGTCGTGTGACCATTGCAGGAAATATGCTAGAATACATCTCTTCCGTCAGAATTGTCAACTCTTCTCATTATAACTCGAAGTCGACAGTCATTTTATTAGAAGATAATATACTTGTTATAGTCTAGTATTGTTAAAGAGACGATAACTAACATTGTATAGGTTATCATTATCTGTTCACACAGTATTTACTGTAATTCTTTTTGATATGTAATTATGAAAGCTGTATAAATTTTAAAAATAAAATAATTGAGGAAATCATCATTAAAATGTATTAGAAATTTTTGTTTTTGTTAGTACTTGGAGCATAAGAATTAAAAAATAAGATTAAATAAAACAAAAACTTCATAATTTTCAAGTGTACATTTAGAATACATCATAAAATATATAAAAAAAGGCAGTCTATTTTGTTTATAACTAAATTGTTTTAAATTAACTTAAACTTTCATTAGATATTACTGTTGAATTTAAACAAATTTGCATGTACTTTCTATAAAGAATTATTTAAAAAACATGAGAAATCATTANATACTTCCTGTTATTCCAAATTGCTCACTACAACAGATGTACAAATTTGAAAACTTAAACCTTTATTAATTTATATTCTTTACAGATGCATTTCAAGTTTATTAAATTACTTGGGTTTCAAATGTTAGTTAGGTTATAGTTTGCTTAACTTACTCTCAGATATTGTCTTGATGTACAGTGTCGGAGTGAAGGGTTAATTGCCATTAGAGATGGAGCATACAGTGTTTTTGATAAAGGAAAAGCAGTAGAAGATTTTTCATCAATTCAGTTATTAAAGGTATTTTTATGGCAAATCTTTTATTTAGTAATTTTAAGTCAAAAGTGAAATTTATAGTATTTATTAAAATTGTAAGAAATTGTAAGTAAAAGAATTTGTATTTTATTTGTACAGATTTAATTAAGCAGTTAAAAATATATATATATATATACAGTAGAGCGTCAATTTTCTGAATCAATTGGGGACTGGGGTTGTCCAGATAACTGATATTTCAGATAACTGATTTACGTATGAAAAAATAGTTTAACGTATCCAATGTCAAAATTTTTTTCCGTTGCGTGTCGCTTCGCGTTGAATTTTCATCGATGTTAAGCCTAACAAAGACTATTGTATCTTTAAAAATTATTTTTTTATTTTGTACAAACAAAATAAATATATTGAAAAATATAAAAATAATAAAAAATTATACTTCAGATGTTAATTTAGTATCAAAAACGTAAAATATTTGAGTAGCCCAAGACATA
>NW_019384478.1:149068-168287 GCF_000671375.1 Centruroides sculpturatus
GGTGGTTGCGTCTCGATAGCTATAAGGGTGCGGGAGATATGAGGCTGAAAGTGGTTGAAAGTGGCTTTCTATTTCGAATGTTTTGTTCGAATTTGTTCAAATTAAATTCGAATATTGGTTCGATTATAGAACGATTATAAACGTTCCAGAAACGTTGAAAATAGTTCGTTTGACTAAACGTAAAAATTCTCTAATTAGTCTGGAAACGGGGGACCTAATTCTTGCAACTGTGAAAACAGGTAAGATTAGCTATAATGTAATTATCTTAATCTTCACTATCGTTACTTTTTGCCCAGTGAAGCGGGAAGCGGGTCCTTGCAGCTAGATTCTAGATTACTTAGAAAAACAGTCTTTTATATATATATAAAAAAACTATATTACATACAAATAAAAATCCAGCGAAGCAGGTCCTTGCAGCTAGTACATATATATTTTTTTATTTGAGGGGTTTGCAGGTGTTTTAACACTCACTTTAACACCTCTCCTCTCTAACAACTTTACAAAAGAGTGTCAAATTTTATTAAATTGTTTATTTTCTGCAAATTTTATAGACAGCTTTGAACTGCATATTAAATAATGGTTCGAGAGAAGTAAACACAATCTGATTTAAGACAAAGACTAAGATCATCACTCATATCTGATTGGGATTCAATTTAGCATCAAAGTGATTGTTGATTTTGATCTTTCTTGCATCCAAGAAAAATTCAAATTTCACATTGAAACTGGTGAGAGATTGATTTAGTTATGCAGAAGAATATATGAGACCAAGGTCAGAATGTGAGATTTGAGGGATCAGTCCATAAAAAAACCATATTTTGTAATGAAATTTTCATCAATTCATTGTTCTTTCATAGAAATTTTTTAATGATATCATCGACTCATTTTGGACAAAATGCAATCATTCTAAACTTTTCTGTCTCATCTGTTCCATACTTTCCAAACAATATAAATATAGAGATCATATTCTTATGAATTAAATTCAAAATTAGTTAAATGTATAAATTCAGAAATTTTTGTGGAAAACTAAATCTTAAAAATTCAGTTCAGAATACACAAAAACATAACAAACTAAAAATCCAATGCCCTAAAAACAATTTTATGTCAAAAGAAATTCTAGGGACGATTTTATACAAGTAAAAATTGTTATGTCTTGTGCTCAGTACTGAATAGATTTTGCTCAAATAACAAGCTGACCAATCAAATTTCATTTGATCAGCTTCAACTTTTGTCTGATGTCCACTTTTACCTATTAATGACCAAAACATTAGCCTGTCATATTTTAATTTTGTGGTTCACTTAATATCTACTGGTTCTAGGCAAAACTTTCTTTTCATGCTAAAGACCTGATAAGAACCAAATGTGAACTATTTATTCTTGTAAATGATATCATTATTTTATCAAAACTTATAAAATAGAATGATTTTGGAAGTAAAATGTAGCCTATATCCTCCTCAGGACTATTCTTAGTATATGTACAAAGTTTCAAAGAAATTGATTCAGCAATTCTTATGTGATACTCAGAAAGACAGACATTAATTCATATATACAGTACAGCATCGATTATCCGACTCAATTGGGGACTCAGGTTGGTCGGATAACTGAAAAAATCGGATAACTGAAAAGAAGGGAAAAGATACCTTATTAGTAGAGTATATTAGGATATTAGTATATCCCATGTAATTAGTTTATTGGTATATTGCTATTAACCAACTTCGCGTTGAATTTTCATTGATGTTAAGCCTAACAAATTTTTTTTAAAATAATAATCGTCGCTATTGTATCGTTAAAAATTATTTTTAAATTATTTTACTGCTCACAAAACAAACAACCACTCATAATTAGAAAATTAAGTCTTGTTTAAATACTGGCCTCCCTTCAATGGTCGAGCCGTTGATGCCAGCTAAAACATGCAAAAATTTAACAAAAATAATATTAAAGTAGCCAAGACATAGCCAAATATTGTAGTGCCACATCACTAGCGGACATTTGAAATTTGCCGACTAGAACGGTAGGTTGACTGATGTGACAGTTAATTGGGGGTCGGATAATTGATGCTCTACTGTATATATATAAAACTGAAAGAACTAAATTTGTCAATGTTTCTATAGTTTCTAAGGAAATAATAATAATTAAGTTTTAGAATTTTTATTTGTTGAGTGTTAACTTAGTTGAGTATTTTAAAAAATTTCACCTTAAATAAAAATTTTTTGATATACAGTAATACTTCGACTTACGCGAACCCAGAGTTATGCAATTTTCAAATCTCGTTGATTTGAAAATCGCGTAACTCTCTTTTGTTTGAGCGCCATGCAACTCTTGATTACTCACTCCCCCCACACTATTGTTCAGCTTACATGTTCGGACGTGTCACACAGAATCGACACATAGCTAGAATTTATTTTGTGTTATATCTACAAAGACTTGAGAGACTCTATGTGGTGATTTCTTGTAACTGTGAACGAATCAAAAGATGAGATAAGATTAATGAGAACATTTATTAGCTTACATACATCTGATTTGGATTTTACACAAATTGGGAAATTATACCCCGACTTACGCGAATTTGACTTACTCGGTTATTGCTCGGTCCCACCTATCGCGTAAGTTCGGGGTGTTACTGTATTCTTTTTGTAAAAAATTCATTAAAGAAGTTTTAAATTCTTTATATTATTGTTTGCTTAAAAATTCAAAGCTTACATTTAATTTTAATGTAAATTAATTTTATCAGACAATNTAAATTTGTCAATGTTTCTATAGTTTCTAAGGAAATAATAATAATTAAGTTTTAGAATTTTTATTTGTTGAGTGTTAACTTAGTTGAGTATTTTAAAAAATTTCACCTTAAATAAAAATTTTTTGATATACAGTAATACTGCGACTTACGCGAACCCACAGTTACGCGATTTTCAAATCTCGTCGATTTGAAAATCGCATAATTCTCTTTCGTTTGAGCGCCTTGCAACACTTGATTACTCACTCCCCTCACACTATTGTTCAGCTTACATGTTCGGACGTGTCACACAGAATCGACACATAGCTATAATTTATTTTGTGTTATATCTACAAAGACTTGAGAGACTCTATGTGGTGATTTCTTGTAACTGTGGACGAATCAAAAGATGAGATAAGATTAATGAGAACATTTATTAGCTTACATACATCCGATTTGGATTTTACACAAATTGGGAAATTATACCCCGACTTACGTGAATTTGACTTACTTGGTTATTGCTCGGTTCCACCTATCGCGTAAGTTCGGGATGTTACTGTATTCTTTTTGTAAAAAATTCATTAAAGAAGTTTTAAATTCTTTATATTATTGTTTGCTTAAAAATTCAAAGCTTACATTTAATTTTAATGTAAATTAATTTTATCAGACAATAAACTATATTTTTAAAATATTTTTACTCTAGGCTTTCCTAAATAAATTTGTAGATGATACAGCAAGTCATTTACGTCGCCGATCACAGTCGGATGATGATAATCCTCTTTCACCTGTTCCACCATTGGATTCTCTGGATCCTTTTCTGTCATCTTCTGGTCAATTAAAACCTGGATCTCCAGCTCAAAGAGGACAAGAAGGTGGCACTACACCTGTTGGAGCTGGTGGATCTGCTGGAGGATTAAGGTTTCATTTACCACTAACTCCTCCATCAGGTTCTAATCCACACACTCCAGCTTCTCCTCATACATCAGTTTTAAGCCAAGTAATAATAATAATAATTTTAAAAATTTTTCTGTAAAACTTTATATGTATTTCTTTTAACTTAAAAATCATTTTTAGAGTTATGGTGCATCACCAAATCCATCCTTTTCATTGGCATCTCCTCCTTCTTTGGGATCGCAGTCTCAACAACCTCATGTTAGTCCATCTCCATCCATGTTACATATGCAAGCACCTTCACCTGGCAATCTCTTTGCAGCAAATTCTCCAATCAATCCTCTTCATGTTCCTTCACCTTCATTTTTACCTGCACCGTCTCCTTCTTCATCATCAGCATCTCAGGTGCCCATGCAATCACCTGCAGCTAGTTTCATGAGCTCACAAGGTAAGGGTTATTAAAAAGTAATATTGTTAAAAAATTTCATATATTATATAAACAGGACTGTGAGTAGGTTACTCTCAACTATTTGCTACTTTTTTATTTCCAGTTACTATTTCCTTCCTATTTTCAAATAGTAGGCTACTTTTTGTTGCTATTTGTCTCTCAACAATTAAGCTCACACTCAGTATGAGAATATGAATTGAAACATGCATTATTGAAATAAAAGAAAAAACATCATAGTATGTTGTGCTTGGAAGCACTTGCATTTTCACTGCTGCCCTTTGCACTGGGGAGTGTATAGAAACAGTATTCATATCTTGTACTTAAGTGCATATTGATATGAATATGTATAAGATATTCTTGATTTGATCTGCAGGCATTGATCTGTAGAGGATAGAAGGAACATATCCTTCTAATATTTTTGACCAGTAAATTGCCCCCTCCCAAAATATATATGCTTTTATTTTATACATACCAAAAACTTAGAAGTAAAAATGATCAGTACAGCAGATACATCTTATATCCACTAAAATCCCAATGAGAAATTTTTCTTAATCATTGTCATTAGCCTGACACCTCAATAAATATACAGATATACACTGATGATGTGATATCATGATTTCATAGGAATAGGCAGTTTATCTTAACTGCAAACTAAATACATAGGTGTGAGGGTCAGGATTTAAGAAGGCCGAGATTCGAATAGTTATATTCATTTTTGTTCATTCATTTACCGTTTTGTTTCAAAATCAAACCGATTTTTTAAAGTTAGGGTTAACACAAAAAGGAAAAAACAACCGACAAAGTTTCTCATAAAAATCACTCATAAAAACTCCGTTCCCACGACAATACTTCCCAGTAGAAGATGAGTTAACTGTTGTGTCATAAGTTTGTCATTTCGCCCACTATTGGTCAACGAAGATCATCACCTGTGACGTACATAGGGAAATCTCGAAAAGAGAGCCCCCATATAAAAGACAAGTAGGATGATGACACAAGGGGGAAAAAGTTATTGTTCTGTACTCTGTGTGTGTGTGTGTGTGTGTGTGTGTGGATTACCTGCCTCTCGTCGCCACCACCCTTGATAGAACTATTCTACGATTTGCGGACTTATGTCGACTCACGAACTATTTTAATGAGCCCGGGATTCGGACTCCAAGATCGTCCTGAAACCACCATCCTGTATAACTAGAGGTATTTATCCTACACGCGATGATGTGTAAGCTCTCTCTCGACTATTCCAAACTCGCAGTTAGGATCGCGACTACTTTATACTTTGCCGTTACTTTATGAACTATACGGATTGAAAATTCCGAGAGGGATTTGTATTCCAATTATTAACTATGTATAAATGTACGGAATAAACGGGTATTTTGTTAACGAACGATTGGAGTGCATTTCTTCCACCATTATCACCTCCATACTGAACCCGAAGTCCTCGACGAGATCGCTTGTGATAATTCCCCCCATCTATCCACGATAAATTGATAGATTGGTGTCAGATCCCGACAGGTGAAAGAATCTAACAATCCTTTCTCCTAACCCTTTTTTTCCCCATCCTTTAGACAAGCGAGACCAGACCTCAAGGTCTTGAGTCGAGTAAGAGGTAGGAGAGGCAACATCCTCGTAAACATCCTACTCCTGATTAGTCTCACATAGGTATTCCATAGATGATTTAGTGATACTAAACAAAGAACATTGTAGCTTGTTTAAATTTTTGAGTACAGAAATTTGTTGCTCTTCAAAGAAATTGTTCTCAGTCAGCACATTTAGAATGCCTTAAATGGGCTACAAGAGAAGATACCTTCTCAAGAAGACCTTGCTGTCAGCACTTATATCAGCAGTTTTCCTTAAACAGTTTTTTTTTTTTTTTTTGGTTTCAGAAAGCCTCCACCTTCTGAAACAGAAGAAAAAAATTCAAAGTATAACTGTTTAGAAATTGTGAGCATAGCAAAGATCCTTTCCATGAACACCCCAATACACACACTTCAAGATGAATGAAAGCTCTCACAGCTGGAGTAAGTTACTAAGTAGAATAAAAATTCTCCTATAGATGTTTATTGGAAATTATTCCTTGTCCCACAAACCTCTCCTAGAAATCTGAAATACCCTTATATCACATATCACTAGTCATTCAGGCCTTTCAAAATTACCTTTTTGTTTTCTGTGTAGCAAAATGTACAGCATTTTGAAAATTTGCCTAAGTAGATATAATTTTAAAAAAAACCTATTTTATAGGCAATTTTATCAAAAAATACCATATGGCACAAAGAATAGAAGTATCTTGATTATATGTTGTGCAGTATCCATTAATCATCATTCAATTAGAGATGTGGCTCCATATTTCTTAATCAAATCAAATTAGAAATCATAGAAAATAGCTATTGGCATTTAACAGAGAAAATATTAGAATGCAAGTTTTTTCTTCCTTGCTGTGAATATGTTTTGAGATTTTTTTTTTGTTTAGTTAACAAAATGACAGATAAAAAGTTAATAAGAATGCATTGGAAAAAATATTATAAAATATTTGTTCATCTCACATTATTTAACAAACCTATCCAACATTAGTTTTAAAAAGTCTATTCATTCATTTTAATGTAGAAGCAAACAAGGATAAAGCAAAAAGTGAAAATGAAATCTTAAACAATATTAAGCTGATTATGAGAAAAGATACAAAATTGAAAAATTCATTTCATATTATTGGCAATATTCAATTATGATAAACTTATTTTAATCAATTTATCATATTTAAAAACAAACTATTACTTTTTTTAACATTACAGTGACATATTTATAAATTTATATTTACTGACAATAAAATTATTTAAAACATTTACTAAATCCATGGTTTGTACAGAACTAGAAAGTCAGGGAATAAGATTTTTAGCAAGAAAAATCAGGGAATCCACAAATAGTGCAGAATCTGTCTGTTGTTCTCGCTTGTTTTTGACCTGAATACATCTTTAAATTTGGTTTGGTATAAAGGGGTCTATGAAAACTAGAGTGACCAAAAGAAAGGCAAGATTTTTTGCACTTATATCTTGTAAGCTATAAATGATAATCTAATGATTAAAATTTTGTCGGATAGAGGGTTTATGTTTATACTTAAAATGGTGGTAGAGGAGGTGTGCTGCTGTGAGGGGGGTTTGGGTTGAGCATGAACACTGAAAATGGCAACATATCATGGCATTTGGGCAGTGCATACTTTGGTTTGCAAAGAGATAGGACATTGAAATTAATATTGATTTGTACAGAATTATAGGATCTACAATATTATTTAGCAATAATAATCAATAAAATAATTTGTAAAGTTATAAGCCAAATAAGTGTGTGAGTTGAAGAAAATTTTTAACTCACACACTTATGATGTTGAACAAATTGCAAAGGAAATATGAACAGAAATGTAAGAAATGTATATCATTGGAAAGAAAAATTTAAAAGGAATCAGAAAAGCCTGAAATGACTAATGCCAAATGATGCAGATTGTATAGAGAACTTCTCGTCCCTCCCTGACGTTTTCTTAAGAAAACCAAGCACATCAACACTGATGCAAATACTTTGAATGCACTGCCACCTGAACTGATATATATTGACTTGGAATGTGATAATCACAAAGACTTTATTTGTTTACATCTTATCCTTCCTCTAATAACACAGATGGATTCATGTTTTAAGTGATTACGATTGTGTCTGCTTATGATTTTTTTTACCTGCACGACATGTGGTTAACCCTTTGCAGTTAGTTGATTCTGTGGGGGAAGACAAAGAACTGTTAGTTGGCTTAATGATTTTGAGTACAGGACATTTTTGACCTTGTGACAGACTTCTTGCAATTCATGTATTTTCATTTATATTCTTTGCTGCTGGCCACATACATTATGTGGAGATAATAATCCTGTTAATTGTGATCTATTATATCTGTTAATAATGATCTATGATTATGTCTTCTGTCTATGATACTGAAAATTTTCATCTTCAGATGGCCCACAGAATTTTGGGTTTTCAAAAACTCCATTGACAACGACACGCTTTTTTGCCAAAACTCCACCATTATAAGTTTCAAGGAGGATGGAAAGAAATGTAATGACCTTAAATGGGTTTTTGCTAGACCAAAAATAGAACACAGTAAGCAATTTCACCCTCTTATGGAGTGTGTGATTTATTCTGTTTAAATTATTTTGAATTTGCTGCCTCTTTGCTTTAAGAAAATTCAATTTTATGACATGGTGTGAGTCTTTTTCTTATTTAAATAAAATTTATGAATTAATTTAAATAAAATTGTTAAATTTTTTTATATGATTTAGGATGATGTAGCTAATTATGTAATTGATTTTATGCAAAGTTTTTCATTTTTTGTAAGGGAATAAAATAGTTTTTACTAAAAGTTTATATAATTGTGCAAAATGGGCTTAAATAGACTTGGCTGAATATTACATAATGGAAAGGGAAAATGTAGAGACCTTAATAGGTCAGGGAACAATGTCATAATTGGTCAGAGAATGTCAAGGAATCACAGATGGAATTACCTGTACAGATCCTGTAAATCTACCAATCAAAAATATATCTACAGGTAACTTTCAGTATTTGGTATTTGTGATTTTGAGTATTTGCAATATATTTGGTTGAAAAGTTCTGACACAGCTAGTCATTAAACATTTGCATATTTCCATTGCAGTACTGTATTTGTAAAAACCTACTTTCTGTTATCTCCAATTTATACATTATTTGACATAACCAAACAAAGTACAGTTTGAGATCCGAATAGGCCCCGGGTCTAAATTAATAATTTCAGAATAATATTAAATTTTTGTTATAAAATATTCTTTCGTTTTGGGTGAGAAAAATAACGTTTTAGAGTGGGAAAAATAGATAACAGANCCCTGGGTCTAAATTAATAATTTCAGAATAATATTAAATTTTTGTTATAAAATATTCTTTCGTTTTGGGTGAGAAAAATAACGTTTTAGAGTGGGAAAAATAGATAACAGATGCTACTTCCTTCTAGGGAAGTTAGAACATCCTCTATTTTTCCCTTATCTGCAAAAAACCTCGCTTTGATGGGAAATGTTTACCCCTCACATATTCCCCTTTCCATCCGTTCCCACGGAAGAATCTTTCTATGATGATTGGTCGCCGATCGTCACATACAGAGGAAATTTATCAGAATTCGGGGAGTTTATCGACAGACCTGGAAGAGTCAGGACTCCACACATATTTCTCCTGATGGCCAACACCCTTAGATGAGTCACATAGAATAATTTCCAGAGTTAGCACTTAGAAGATATACTTTAACTTTTGTGCACATCTCGATCTCCCATGGAATGAAGTTTGAGAACTTTATAAATGAAGCGCCTTCGCCAACCGATGAAGAAGACGAAAGACCACTAAAACAGGTTGTATGTTTAATAGCGATATTGTAAGCTCTCTCTCTCGATCGCGTATCGGTTAAGTATAAGTCCATATCTCTCTCGACATATAGATTGTCGGTTGTAGTCATTGTCTCTTACTACCTTTTATTTGTACTATTTTTATTGGTTTATGTTTAATTAAATTCATTCTTGTTTATTTGTTAAAGAATGTCTCTCATTCAACCCTAGAATCAAATCTATAAAATAGTCACACGCGTGTTTGTCCGCGGATCGATTAATTGACAAACTGGTGTCGGGAACCTGACGTAAGGAAGAAGGTGAATTTACCACCACCACCAACTTCTGCCCTTTTCCACTCAACTGTAAGACCCTCAGCCACTCGTTTCCCTACGTTCGGGAAAGGCCATTCTTTGGACGACAGAGACTGGTCTCGCGACTAGTGCCCGTAAGCGGCGTAGACAAAGAACTACATCCTTGGCGACTCTCACAACAGTCATTACCATACTACCAAACTGAAGTCAGTGCATTATAGCAGCAATGTTTTCTGCTAAATTGTACAAGACAAAGTTTGTCACAATTATGTAGAGTATATACAGTAAATATTTAGTTCCATACAACAATAATAATAATAATAATCCAATATAATAATATAAAAGATGGTAAAGCAGATAATCATTAAGGGATTTGTGGAATGTAAACAGTAAATGTTGAAAACCTGCTGTACCAAGAGCTGTGGAACCCACAAATGAGGATAGTTATAGAAAATTTACACAATAGTGAAAAGGAAGATGATGAACAGGAAAAACTGCTAAAACTTTCAATGATAGCTTACGAGCTTTCAGAAATATACAACACTGTTTGTTGATGTAGAGTGTCGCCTGGAGTCATACCTTATTCCTGAGTGCAATCTCAAGTTTAAGCAAGCTTTGGAAACAGCCTTCGTTGATCTTGTATGCTGAAGTCTTGAAAGACATGAATAAAAAAATCCATAAAACAAAACATTAACTCAGTTTTTCCAAATGCTTGTCAATTCTCCACAATCATTTTAAAATAAAATATAAGACTAATGTTTCTAATGTCATTTAACATATAAGTAAAATAAACATTACTTGTTATTATTTGCTTATTGAATCATCTGCAAAGGTTTAAATATTTCTAAGTCAACAACATGCTTTAACTTAAGCCACATTGGCTTGATCCACAGAAACCTAACCCTCATGAATAATGAGAGTTACCTGTATTTTGTTTACATTCTCTGGATCATTTAATCTAGACTACTTGCATTAATTTAATGGAAGAAATATTCATTTTGTCTTTAAAAGATTCTAATAGAATAAGAATGTATTAATATTTTTTCTGTTTGCTTTCGATTCTTTATTAATACATAAAATCATTTTGGTCATTTTCTGATATACAGATTTTATCATAATTTTAATAAAGAAAATTTTAAAAAGTGCTGTAGATTTTTATATGTTAACAAGTTCAATGATTTTTTGATTTTAGGTCATGATAGTGGATCACCATTTCCTGCACCTGGTGGCTCTACTGGTAATTTATCAATGTCATCACCTGCTACAGGAACATGGCCTGGCAGTCCTTCTATGCCAAGACCTTCTCCTCGTTCATTAGGAACTGCTCAAAGTCCCGGTAGCAGTAGCCATCCTGCATTACATAGCCCACAAGCTGGAAGTACAATAGATCATAAACCACCAGGTAAAACATTTTGCATGCATTGAACAGTATTTATCCAACTTAATTTTTCATTTTGAAGATACAGAGAAAACCATAGTATTTTCAAAGTTTTATGAATTTAACAATATTAAAATTCCTTGCATTTTTCTGCAATTGCCATGGAATATACATAAAAAATTTTATTTTTAAAATGTAACTATATTGTATATTACCATATTTTATAAAAATTAAAACTTTCATTTTTAAATTTTCAACGGTTTTAAATTTATTTTCAGAAAAATGGTTTTTTTTAATGTAGATTATTAAAATTACAAATTTAAAACAAACTGTTCCATTTAATGAGAGTATATACTCAAATATTCATTAACTTTATACTGTTATATCTTTTAATTGGCAACACGAGCCACAAGATGTTTTTTGTGATTACGCATAATTCTTTTTGATAATGTAAAATTGTGTAAAAAAATTTGAAAAAATGGTTCTGCACAAAATAGAATATTGATATCCATGTAAAACTGCTTTCTGAACAAGTGTTGACTTCCAGAAAGACCATTAACCTATTTTATGTTAAAATTTTTCTTCGTTGCATGTCACTTTACATTGAATTATTGTTGATGTTAAGCCTAACGAAAATTATGCATTTTAGAAAAAAATAATTATGGCTATTTAAAAATATTATAAAAAATTTCATTTTTATTTCGCACAAACAAAATAAACATATTAAAAAATGTAAAAAGCAAAAATAATTATATTATGGAAGTTAGTTTTAATATAAAAATTTTAATGACTAGCAACATCTAGTATCAAAAACGTTCCAATGCAGAAACAAGATAAGTTGGGTCCACCAGTCAAGGTCATTATGTTTTGGCCCAAGATATTTCAGGAAGACCACAGAAAGGTTAAATCACTAAAATCTAGTTCCATTGCTGTAAGTCAGAAGACAGTAAGCAATATTATTAGGTCTTGTATGAAAAACGATGGAATGCGGAAAATGGGGATTATTTAAAACTTTGTTCAAAACCTAGGCCTGCACACTGTAAAGCTAATATTGAGAAGGTCTGCAAATTACTGTCTACACCAAACCCTCCAAGTATCAAAAACATTGCCAAGGATATTTGAACTTGCCAGAGGACTACAAAACAGAATTCATAAGAATTTGAAAGCAACAAAGGTACAGAAGACTAAAGTACATTGCCTTTCTGCAGAGCACAAACAAAACCAGAAAACAAATGCTTACAAACTGTACAAGTGACACCTGTCAGCAGGTAGATTGGAATTTATGGTGACATTGGATGAAGCTTATTTCTACTTAAGCTACTATAATGGAGTTCGGAAGATCTGTCATGCTTTTCCTGGTCAAAACATTTTCGAAACTTGGTTTATGAAGTGCTATGAAAGCTGGCCAGAAGGTTCTTGATCATCAGTGAATTAATCAGAAGAGGAACACTTCCTCTTATAAAAGTCCCAAATAAAGTTAAGGTGAATGCCGACTATTATATCAGCAATGTTCTGAAGCCATATTTTGAAAGAAAAGTTTCTCACAAGTACCCAGGAGAGATGGACAAAGTTGTGTTTCATCACAACAAAGCCTCTTCTCACACTGCAAAGAAAACTGAGGAGTATCTCGAACATCTTAAAGCATCTACAGGTCTCAATTATATAAAATAAACTTGGATATTCCTACTAAATCACTGGACATATTAGCCATTTAGACTTCTTTGACTTTGGATTTTTTAAACTACTTTTCCACTGACATGCTATAACTCTAAGTGGCTTTGGAAAGTAGTAAAGACGAAAGGTCAAATGTAACACCTGAAAAATGAAAACAAGTGTTTTGACTCATGGAAATAGGGATGCAGGCTTGTTGACAAACAGCAAGGAGCTCACATTGAACAGACCAAAACAATTCACAGAAGGATTCTTAAAGACATTAATTGAGTAATATTTGCATATACACATTCTTTATTTTTAATATTTGATGTTTCAATTTGCACTACTGCCTAACAAATATATTATGTAATGTAAATTTATAAATCTAGTAAATTTTGGATATCAAATGGTATTTTATTTACATTAATGATAAACTTGAAATAAATAACTTTTATTTCAGCTTCAGTTAACGAGAATTGGTCTAAATCTCCCAGCTGGTGTTGAGCCTCAAACTCTCGTGGTGCCAATTGTATATGATATGAATTCAAATACAACTCAATTAGCAGATCGTCGGGATCCTGCATCATTATCACCTACTGCTCCCATTTCCATCATAAGAAACACACTCAAGAGGTTTTCGGATTATAACCCACAACCAAGTACATAATATTAAATTAATATTTATTTTATTTTAAGTTTATGAAATTTTAATATTAATATTTCAAAACTTATTTTTTATAGCTGAATGCAGTATATATCCAGCCATCAGGGAACTTCTCACAAATCTTGTCATTCCCATCTAATTGAACATAAGTTTAATTTAAAATTTTCATTATCATCCAATCTGTTTATATTGTATGAAAGAAGAGAATGGGGAAACATTGTAAATTGAACAAAAAATAAATTGTGTACAGTGCCTGTGATTTCTTTAATATAATTGCTGAAAAATAATATATGCAGTGTATTATTAATTTTTTATATTTTATAAATAATTTAAAAAAACATCATTAATTTAAGTTTTTAATAAATATAATATACATTATTAAGTTCATATTTTAATTTATGCCTATTTATTTAAAAAACAAAATTAATATTTTTATCATTATTTGGAATTATGCCTATTCTTATGAAATTCTAGTAATAAAATTACCAAAAGAGATTGAAGTTGAAAGATTTTGGGAGAAAAACAACTTTGATACTAATTGTGATTGAAGATTTGAGAGCAATGCGATATGATCTGACCTAATATCTGGAAGTTCTCAACCAACCTCCACCAGATTTGACATTTAGACTGTTCACCTTCTTTATTTAATTCTTGATGCTGATCAATACATTACTCAAGTCTTGTATTATAGAATCAATTGAACAGAGGCTCTCAGACCTGAAATGTGTTTTGACTAATGTATGAATCAGAGTCATGAATTGAATAATAAAGGGGGAACAGTCTAGTGTCTTCAATTCAAAAACTCCATTGTGTTTTCATAAAAAGGTATATAAATATCAGTATTGTGTGTATTTATAAGTTCAGGATAAATCCATATATTTTCTGTATATAACATTAAATTATCCAATTAATGACTGACAATAATATGAATGCAAAATATTCAATACAAAATACAAAGTTTATGAGAAATTAAGTTATATATTTGAAATACATGTAATAGAACCTACTTGTAATCACTTTGAGACTTGCATTACTGATGTTGACAACTGAGAAATAACAATGGTATAATTCAATAAGACTACAATTAATGGAATTTCTGATTTTACTAACTCTGACATTAGAAAGACATATTAATACAATTGTAAATTGTGTAACTTAATGGTTTATTAATTATTATTATTATTAACACCTGAACAGTGCATTTCTGGACACCTATATATGGGACCAAAGTTGTCATATCAGTCTACAAACATTGGTAAAGTTTGGCACCATTGTCATGAATCAACCTGTATATTGATTTAATTTGGAAAATTGGAAGTGGTTGTGAATATGACAAGCATGCAATTTGCCCATAGTTGCTTTTGATGATTCAGAGGATTATCAAAAGAGGTAAGGAATAGAAAATCCTTTGATAATTGTTGGCTGCTTCAAATGTTCTGACATTGTAGGTTGATTTACACATTCTGGCTTCATCTGGGAATGGAAATGAATGAAAGTAGTTACTTTTTATTTTTTATATTCTTTATATTTTTGGAGATGCTTGGATCTAAGATGCCATTTTAAATTTGTTTGATACCAGTGACTTAAAGTAACAGTATATTTTGACTTTTGCAAAGTAATATCTAATTAAACAAGCAATTATTTATTGTGACACTGTCACAATGCCAGGCTGCAATTTTTAATTTAAAATATATGCTCTCCATCTCAAATTAGTAGTGTCTTGCCTCTGGTTATCATACTTTTTCATTAGCAATAGAGTTGTGCGATCATCTATGTAACTTCTTTTGAGAAAATTTTGAATTGAAATAACATGACTTCCAATTTGCACCAAGTTCATATATAGTTACCATATATCTCAGCAGATAAGACGATAGTTGAATCATAAAAAAAGGCCCCCAAAATACAGGGTCATCTTATAGGACAAATACAAAAAAAATTAGATTGAAATTTATATAAATTAAAACCATTATAAAAAGACAGACAAACTGTAATTATTTACTAGAAGAGAGTTGGGTATGTGCACAAAATAGAATAGCCCATACGATGTTTTTGTGAATAGTCAAGGTCATTTCCTGAATGCCGAATCAGTGCCAATGTTTGCAACAATAGCAAGGCAGTGCTGCCAGATGCAAGAAAATAAAATTTGTTCATTTGAAAAATTACAAATAGGATGTAATTCTGTATACACTATACACTATATTCTGTACACTATACAGTATTATTATTCAGATGATGATCGCTGATCTAAACTAAATTTATAGGCCGTTGATAGTTTGAGGGTTATCTTATAGGGCAGATATATGCTAAAACTATGAAACTTTGATGAAAATTTATACCTCGTCTTATCTGCCAAGATATATGATAATTGGGGCCTCCTGCCCCTAATCTTTCCATAACTGGTCTCAACTTTCATCTATCTGACTGTTTTCGACATCAAGGAAAGACAGACAGAAAGATGGACAACAGTGGAAATTTATAAGTTCATAATTTTTTCAAATTGCAGCCCAAATAGTCCCAAATTTTTCCTTTTGGACTACCACCACAATATGATTGTTTAGGTTTCATAATGCTTTGCAATTTTTGGAAGACCAAAAATCTTCACTTTGTTTTGATCTCCTTGGTATAAATGCATAAAGTAATGAATTCAGTCACATTCCTATTTTGACCACTGTAAGAATAAGAATTACGAACAATGGCAACATACCAGTCAAATGTTATAGCAACTATACAACCATTTTGATTTTCAGAAAGTATGGATTGATAATCATGGATGATGAATTTACTCCATACGATTATCTTTTGACTATAAAAAGGTTTCTGATGTGGTTCTTGGAGATGTTTGACTCCAATACCTCATGTTCCGTTTGTTTATATTCCACAATTTAAAATGTGCTTTATCTGATATTATCAGTCACCAAATGAGTATTCTGGTTGCTTTGTTACAACTGAAGAAATTGTTCACAGAAAGTCTTTCTTGCCTCACAATCATGGTTTGACAGTTGCACCTCTTGAAACTTGTACAGTACAGGTGATAACTCATGTCTGTGTGCAATGTCTGATTCAGTGATCTTCATAACAGCTACATTGCCAGTTCATGTCTGCATGTCATTTGCCTGGGACTTTGTAAAATAGCACTCTATGGATGCTAGAAAATATTGCATGCATGCTGTCCTTGAATTGCCACTAGTCCTCCCAACTGCAAAAGCTGTACTGTAAAGTTATTCACCCAGTTCTTTATGGTACGTCAGTCTGGAACTCACTCATATTTCCCAATGTTGCCCAAATTTTCAATGAATTACTTATACATTTATTACTTATACTTATACATAATCACCATTTTTGAAATACAACTCTATAGCAAAAGCATATTGTACAGCCANTACAGTCGACCCCCCTATAATTACGGTCCCTATAATTACGATTCCTATAAAACTACAAAAAAATATACGTATTTTGGAAATGTTGAGTCGGATTAGTGTAGAATCGATTAATTTTATGGAAGAAAACCTTTCAATCAGCCGTAGTCCGTAAACTTGACACGTGTCGGGCTGAGATTGAACGACTTGTAAGAAATCGGATTCCTAATAAATTGGAACGTATCTATATCTTATAGGGGGGTCGACTGTAAACACTTCATTGATACTTTTAAGCAAATAGCAAAGGTCTCTAACCTCAAACTTGTCTACAAATGAAAGCCCTAGCATCTACTCTTAGAAATGATAAGAACAGCATGGATAGAAATCTGCTTCCAGGTGTCTACACCATTCCAATCAAGGACACAAGTGTCAACCAGAATTTGGAGTATATGGGAGCAACCAGCCAGTCATTGAACATAAGAAAGAAAGAAATTAAGCCTCCATCATAAGGGACAATTGAACACAGTCTTGATATCTTAAGCTCTTGATAACTAAGCATATATGCAGTTTGACAATAAATGTCTCGTCTCATCCATCGAGTTCAAGATAAAATATACATTAAAACTGGAAAATTTAGAGATTTGTAAGACCAATAGAAAGAACACACCAATAAATTTTAAGGATTGTAACTATTGTAACACACTAGTGAATTCATGGAGATCATGCTTTGGAATTGTGTAGATAGTTTATTATCTTTCTTTGATGTTGCCTACACCTTTCAATCAAATTCCATTCAAATTTTTTAATTCAGAATGTACATTCTATTTTAGAACATCACAATACCTGATGATGACTACTGATTGTAGTTGAAAATGTTTGTATATTATTAAACTTTTGTTGGTGTTAATTTGTTCTGGATTTTCTTTGGTGATTTATGTATAACTCTTTTAATTGTGTTATTTAAACTGACAAATAACACAATAATAGTATGAGATTTTAAAAAATTATTTTTGACTATTTTTGTGCAACAATATGCTTTTTAAGATTATTATTTATTTTTATTTAGTGTATAAAACTGAAATATGTTCTTCAAATTATTACATTGAAGATATTGATGTTTCTGTCTGAATTTATTGCTTTTTCATTTCTCTTTAGTTCTAATTTTTTGCATTTATGTCATCCTGCATCATGTTTGAAAATCATCTAATATTTTTTTTACAATAAATTTTTCACAATTTTATACAAAATTCAATGATTTATTTATTTAATGTCTGTGTTAAATTTTTATTTAAATAAAGATTAGAAGATTGAAAAATATAATAAAGTATATATAATTTTCATAGATTTTATAGATTTTTTTAATAAAATAAGAAATATTCTTCATGTGAATTGAAATGATTTATTTTTTAAATCATATTTATGGTAGAATCCAGTTGAAATCCTAATGTGATCAAAGCTCAAACAATTGAAATCCTGATATTTTCTTAGTTCTGGTGTTTCCTAGACACAATAAAAATTTTGAAAGGATTTTTTTTATATTGTATTTTGTTATATACAACTAATTTCAGAAAGAAACACAAGTAGTTTTAAAACTTATTCCGATGTCAAAAAACTTATTTCATGTCAATTTGTGTTCCATTTCATTCAACCCGTTACAGCAGGGCTTCTTAAACTATGGGTCGTGACTCCATTTGGGGTCATTTAGCAAAATCTTGGGTTGCGAGATTTTAATGCAAAATACTGAAAATAATTTGTGATAGTTTGAAAATGGCACGTTTTGTGTTATAGGTTTCATGAGTTGCACTTTGTGTCACTTCTGATGCAGTGAGACAACGATTCAGCAACACTGATTGTAGTGTGAACTAGTGTAGTGTTGTCACTTTTCAGTGTATTCAGTTGTCTCTGTTCCATTGTAACACAAGAGTGAACTGTGGTAGTACACCATTATTGTTTTTGCAAATTTGTATATATCTTTATTTTATATTTTTTGGGTCACGAAAAAAATCGCAATCATAAATAGGGTCATGAATAAAAAAGTTTAAGAAGCCCTGTGTTACAGAATTGAAAAAGGAAAAGACCAATAAGAATTTATGTTCATTAAAAAGTTTTTAAAATTATGTTCTCTTTGAATTTCTTGTTCATTATTCTAATGTTAGACATTCCATTATAAATAATTTGTGAGAAAGACTGTAACACACTGTTGAAAGTGCTTGCTTTTGTGAGATCCAGAATTATATTAACTAAAATTTTAATTATCTTTTTCCTTATGTTTATGTAACGAATTAGAAGAAAAAAATTGATCTTAGCCGGGAATGTGTAAACCTTCCTGTAA
The DNA here is from genome assembly GCF_000671375.1 of Centruroides sculpturatus. NCBI lineage: Eukaryota > Metazoa > Arthropoda > Arachnida > Scorpiones > Buthidae > Centruroides > Centruroides sculpturatus. The sequence goes on from NW_019384478.1 coordinate 168,178, forward strand.
TAACTATCAACATCTATTGTTCTTGCATAACTTGCAGCTCAACTTGTGCAAAAGTTTATAGTTAGCATCCAAATTTCGTCACTTGTTTTAGGTCCCTGGAACACCTATAA
>NW_019384478.1:168459-206503 GCF_000671375.1 Centruroides sculpturatus
TACAGTCGACCCCCCTATAATTACGGTCCCTATAATTACGATTCCTATAAAACTACAAAAAAATATACGTATTTTGGAAATGTTGAGTCGGATTAGTGTAGAATCGATTAATTTTATGGAAGAAAACCTTTCAATCAGCCGTAGTCCGTAAACTTGACACGTGTCGGGCTGAGATTGAACGACTTGTAAGAAATCGGATTCCTAATAAATTGGAACGTATCTATATCTTATAGGGGGGTCGACTGTAAACACTTCATTGATACTTTTAAGCAAATAGCAAAGGTCTCTAACCTCAAACTTGTCTACAAATGAAAGCCCTAGCATCTACTCTTAGAAATGATAAGAACAGCATGGATAGAAATCTGCTTCCAGGTGTCTACACCATTCCAATCAAGGACACAAGTGTCAACCAGAATTTGGAGTATATGGGAGCAACCAGCCAGTCATTGAACATAAGAAAGAAAGAAATTAAGCCTCCATCATAAGGGACAATTGAACACAGTCTTGATATCTTAAGCTCTTGATAACTAAGCATATATGCAGTTTGACAATAAATGTCTCGTCTCATCCATCGAGTTCAAGATAAAATATACATTAAAACTGGAAAATTTAGAGATTTGTAAGACCAATAGAAAGAACACACCAATAAATTTTAAGGATTGTAACTATTGTAACACACTAGTGAATTCATGGAGATCATGCTTTGGAATTGTGTAGATAGTTTATTATCTTTCTTTGATGTTGCCTACACCTTTCAATCAAATTCCATTCAAATTTTTTAATTCAGAATGTACATTCTATTTTAGAACATCACAATACCTGATGATGACTACTGATTGTAGTTGAAAATGTTTGTATATTATTAAACTTTTGTTGGTGTTAATTTGTTCTGGATTTTCTTTGGTGATTTATGTATAACTCTTTTAATCGTGTTATTTAAACTGACAAATAACACAATAATAGTATGAGATTTTAAAAAATTATTTTTGACTATTTTTGTGCAACAATATGCTTTTTAAGATTATTATTTATTTTTATTTAGTGTATAAAACTGAAATATGTTCTTCAAATTATTACATTGAAGATATTGATGTTTCTGTCTGAATTTATTGCTTTTTCATTTCTCTTTAGTTCTAATTTTTTGCATTTATGTCATCCTGCATCATGTTTGAAAATCATCTAATATTTGTTTTTACAATAAATTTTTCACAATTTTATACAAAATTCAATGATTTATTTATTTAATGCCTGTGTTAAATTTTTATTTAAATAAAGATTAGAAGATTGAAAAATATAATAAAGTATATATAATTTTCATAGATTTTATAGATTTTTTTAATAAAATAAGAAATATTCTTCAAGTGAATTGAAATGATTTATTTTTTAAATCATATTTATGGTAGAATCCAGTTGAAATCCTAATGTGATCGAAGCTCAAACAATTGAAATCCTGATATTTTCTTAGTTCTGGTGTTTCCTAGACACAATAAAAATTTTGAAAGGATTTTTTTTATATTGTATTTTGTTATATACAACTAATTTCAGAAAGAAACACAAGTAGTTTTAAAACTTATTCCGATGTCAAAAAACTTATTTCATGTCAATTTGTGTTCCATTTCATTCAACCCGTTACAGCAGGGCTTCTTAAACTATGGGTCGTGACTCCATTTGGGGTCATTTAGCAAAATCTTGGGTTGCGAGATTTTAATGCAAAATACTGAAAATAATTTGTGATAGTTTGAAAATGGCACGTTTTGTGTTATAGGTTTCATGAGTTGCACTTTGTGTCACTTCTGATGCAGTGAGACAACGATTCAGCAACACTGATTGTAGTGTGAACTAGTGTAGTGTTGTCACTTTTCAGTGTATTCAGTTGTCTCTGTTCCATTGTAACACAAGAGTGAACTGTGGTAGTACACCATTATTGTTTTTGCAAATTTGTATATATCTTTATTTTATATTTTTTGGGTCACGAAAAAAATCGCAATCATAAATAGGGTCATGAATAAAAAAAAGTTTAAGAAGCCCTGCGTTACAGTATTGAAAAAGGAAAAGACCAATAAGAATTTATGTTCATTAAAAAGTTTTTAAAATTATGTTCTCTTTGAATTTCTTGTTCATTATTCTAATGTTAGACATTTCATTATAAATAATTTGTGAGAAAGACTGTAACACACTGTTGAAAGTGCTTGCTTTTGTGAGATCCAGAATTATATTAACTAAAATTTTAATTATCTTTTTCCTTATGTTTATGTAACGAATTAGAAGAAAAAAATCGATCTTAGCCGGGAATGTGTAAACCTTCCTGTCATAACTATCAACATCTATTGTTCTTGCATAACTTGCAGCTCGACTTGTGCAAAAGTTTATAGTTAGCATCCAAATTTCGTCACTTGTTTTAGGTCCCTGGAACACCTATAACCTTTAGCTTTTGAACATCCGATTATGTGGTAGAATTTCCCCGCAAAAAGCTATAAAAGACAGTTCTTACCCCCTCTCGGGGGAGTCTCTTAATGAAAGCCGGACCGACAACATCGAGTCGATTCTCCAAACCTGCCGAAATTCTGATCTACGAGCATCGGTATCCGATCATCGCCAGAGTCGCAAACTTTTTATATTTGTGCTCATTTGGATTAAAACCACCTTTCCTTGGACATTTATGTGCCTACATGGACTTACTCATCTAGAAACCATACAAAGAGGTATGAAAAAAACGTGTAAACTCTCTCTTGAGCTGTTAGGCGGTTTAGTAACAAGATCAGTGTAGTCGTTTTGTCGAATTTTGTTCATTTTAATAAATTCTTATTTTTACTTGTTAAATGGTAGACTCCTTTACTCGTATACGAATGTCACCTTATCATCGACCTCAAAGTACTCTCCCTCCACTTGCCTGACCTTTGAGAGTCCCAACCCTCAGGACCAGAAATAGTAAATTCAGCCATCTTGACAAGTGAGCAGGTTTAATGACCTGTCGCCGGAACGGGAGACCTCCAGCCTCCCCGGCGGTTTACACTTTTATATATTTTGTGTTAATGAAAAGAGTTTTAACACTGAAACATTATTATTTATTGTGTGTGATCATTATTTGTGGAATTTGTATCAAATGTGCTTTCAATTTTAGTAATTTTATTAATGCTTTTATGTACTCTGTAATAGCATATTATAATAAAATGTGATTTGAATACAATCAGTTATTCTAGAACTAATTCTAAGTACGTTAACACAGACTACCAAAACAAGTATTACAACTGTTATGTGATGATTATAAAAGTAATAAAACATTTTCTTTATTTTTAAATTTTAAATATAGTGATCTGACATCATTAGACAAATGGACATTTAGTTGTGTGATTTTTTTGTTTTTATAATTTGTCAAATTTTTGTGAATCAGGACTTGATCTGTTAGATTTTTTGAGCCCATTGGGATTTTGAATTGGAACAATTTTTATTATTATCTTAGTCTTTATTAACTTTTATTTCATTGTAGTTATATGTATTACTATGAATGATGTATATTAATTAACAGCTATCAATTAGTTAATAAAGTCATAAAGTGAAACTTTATTTTTCATTTTCTCATTTCATTTTTTTTTTTCTTTTTTTAATATTATAAAAGAAAATGTTATTCTTACATTGTTTTTTCAGGTGTTTCTCCAGCCACTTCTGCAACGCGTGTACTTCCTCAAAGATCATGGGCAGCAGCCATTCCAACACTTCTTACTCATAAAGCATATGATTTGTTATGCAGTCCAAGTCCATTACCAAACCCGTCATTACCTTGTGGAACTATGGTTGATTCTAGAATGTCTGCATATTCACCATTAGAAAGATTTTTAGGTTGTTTGTTTATGCGTCGTAATCTTCATCGGGTTATACAAAGTGATGAAAGTGTAAGCTGTTTAGTTATATATATATATTTTTTTTTTATATATATATTTGTTACAATAGCACTTCCATTATAAGAAACTTTGCTTCAGACAGCTACCAAAAATGTTGATGAGTGCCTACAAATAGAAATTAATAGCAGTTTTGTTGATGCTATTATAGTTCTTTTGGTCATATTATGACTAACAGTAAAATGTTGATTGTCCATATCAAATCAGAAAATAGTCAATAGTGTTTACAATGGCAATATATTTAACAAACTACATATTCATAAAATAAGAACCATTTAAGCCAACATTTTAAAAAATTTCCTTATTAAAATGCGTTAGCAGTATTGTAAACTATTTCTTCACACAATTGTCATAAAAAAAATTAAGCCACTTGTTAAAACTGACAAATTCAAACATTCACTATAGACAAAGAAAACCATAGCTACAGTCTTTCAGGATCACAAAAGCATTTTTTTTTATATGGACTTTAGGTCAAAGAACACCCATCAAAATTGAATTTGTATTGTATTGTTGTATTGAAGTTAGAGTTGAAATTGAAATTGTAGAAACTCTGAAGAAGCTACAATATGAAATTCTGAACTACTAACATATGAAATATGTTTATTACATAATTCACAATCACTTGTTGACATCCATACATATACATTTATTCAAACATCTCAAATTGGAAATTTATGAGCATCTTCCATGCAGTCTAAATCTAGTAACAAGTGATAATCACTTGTTTTTTTTTTTGTTTTTTGTTTTGTTTCAAGAAGGTTTTTATCTAGCTTGCATATGTAGAGTGACAAGCAGGGGTTGTACTGCATAGCACCAAAATTGCCACTTGACAATATTTTTATTAAAGTGGCAATAAAAATCCCAGTTCATTTGTTTTGACATTTAGCGTGAAATTGAATAAAAAATTGTGCTTTGGAAAAAATAGCAAAATGTCGAGCTTATGTACAATGGGAATCCTGTACATCACACACCTAGCAATTTCGTGACGTCAAACAGCAAGTTTGGGCAGAAAGGTAAAAAGTGATGTCAAGAACCTAAGGCAATTTTGTGCAATGCCACCCAGTGTTTCCAGAGTGGGGATTTTTTATTGACTGAAAGAAATTTTGGGGAATTTTTTGGGATGACTTTTTTTATACTTTGATCATTTTTCAGTAGACCAAAATAAAATTTTTGATATGACAGAACCTGTGAAATATGTTATTCAGAATTATTCATTAAAAAATTATTCAAAAATGATTGATTGCTATTGCTAACAAAGGGAAGGCCAGACATTTGGGTCTCCGATTAAAACAAAACTTGGTGAGCATGTAGCCTTAAGCACAAACAGCTCCTTGTCCAAATAATAGAACTCACTTCTCAATTGCTTCCAAAAATTGGGCCTCTGAAAATTTAGTGTTTAGGTCATAAGTGTTCGAAAGTTTCACATCCCAGAGTGGCGATAGCCAAGTGAATAAGACCCTAGGTACTGAACCTAGACACTGTAGGTTTGAACCTTCAGAGTTTTAGTTGTAGTTTAGTTTTTTTTAATATATAACTTTCTAATTTTACCACATCTTTAGGATCATTATTACTATTATTATTCCTCATGTTTAAAGTTTATAAAATGAGATTAAACATTGTGATGTCATTTCCTGTTTAGCAAAAACAAGTCTCTGTAGATTTAACTGTTTAACATTGTTAAATAAGACTTTTATTTCTTCACATTTGGTTTCACATATTTTACATACTATGTCCTCACAAGCAAATAAGCTTTGGGCATTACTGAACATGGACAAAAAAGACAAGTGATATGAAAATAGGGTAGCATAGTCGCAACATTTTATTTTTTTAATTGTTAATATTATGGATAATATCCTCATGTGCTCATGTTTGTTACACTCCAAATGTCACAATACCTCCATATCTGAAAATAAATATGAAGAAAATTTGATTTAGCAATATAAGAGTTAAATCTAGAGAGGCTTGTTTTCTGTAAGCAGGAAATGACATCAATTTTTAATCTCTTTTTTTATAAGCTTTAAATGTGTGGAATAATAATAGTAATAATAATGCTAATGATGCAGTAAAATAATAAAATAATGTCATACATAAAAAAAACTAAACTAAAATTCCTAAGGATCGAACCTACATTGACTAGCTCAAATGCTTTGCATCATATTCACTTGGCTATTGCCGATCTTGGACAGGAAACTTTCAAAGTCTTCTAAGCTAAACACTAAATTTTCAGAGGCCACTTTTTTGGAAACATTTGAAAAATAAGTCCTATTTTTTGGTCGAGGAGCTGTTTGTGTTTAAGGCTATGTGCTCACAGAGTTTTGTTCAAATCGGAGACCTGAACGTCTGTCCCTCTTCTTGTAAGTGACAGTTTAACATGTCACTTTTGCTTTCCAGACACCAAACCAATAAGCCTATCAGCACCTTCATTAATTAGTAAGTAAAACTGGTGCTGATAAACAATTTGAAGTGGCAAAAACAATTTAAAACTGGCAAAATGGTGGTGATATTTTTAAATTTTCCAGAGCAACCTCTGGACAAGAGGCAAAAGATGCTGCACAACATTAACCGAAAAGCTTTGTGATATTTTTGATAAAATTATACAAAAATTATTACTTCAAATCCTTTCAGTTTAGCCCATGATGCAACAAGTGGCTTAATTTATATGACAATTGTGTGAAGAAATAGTTTAATGTATTGCTAACATATTTTAATACAAATATTTTTAAAACTTTGGCTTAACTTGTTCTTATTTTCTGGATATGTAATTTTTAAATACATGTATTCATATTTAGGTTAAAATATTTTGTTAGTTTTGTTTATAATTATTTTACTTTATTTTAAGAAAGATAAAATAGAAAACAAATAAACTACATAAATGATACAAACTAAGTGTAAAAATATAAATAATCTAATAATATTATTTGCCATTTGCCATTGCTAACAACAAGAAAAAATGAAAAATTTTTTTTTTTTTTTTTTTCTAATTATCTGATGTAAATAAACCATCCAAAGTTAAAATTAGAAACATTTTCCAGATTTTTATTTTCTTTTATTAACTATAATAACTTTAATGCAAATACCAAATAAAAATGAGGTAAAATGAAACCAAAAGTAAGTTCTTACAAAATTGTTTTACTGTAATAGTTTTTTCTTTTTGTTGTATTTAATTAAGCTAATTAAGCAAAATGAAGACTCCAAAATATATCTAATTTTAATTTGACTCTTTGCATTTACATTAGACCAGTGGTTCTCAATGTTTGAGGCTGTGGAACATAATTCATATACTTTTTACTATGTAGAAAATTAGTATCAATATATTAAAAAATTGGTAAGCTATTCCGTGATTACTATTCTCACAAAACAATGCAACAATAAGCTAATAAACTTTATTGTATTGAATAAAGTAATAAACATGGAATTGTCTACAAATAAATTACATCAAACTCACAATTATTCACGCATTGTCAAAATATTAGAATTATTGTAAAATGACAAAGTATCATAATCAACATTCAGCTTTTCTTTCCTCCCTCAACTGTCAGTTCTAAGGGACAGAAGTGAGGTAAGTCATTAGTCCTAGAATATTATTTTGCAGTAGGCAAAGTTGGTGCTATAAATAGTAGATTTGAAAAAAGAAATATCCTATAAGTTCTAAAATTAAAATTTGGAAAAATTACAAGAATTATACATAGAAATGTAAAATTTAAATTTTTCATGACATTTTTGAAAATAGAAGAAATCTACATTTTATGTTCATTGACTAAATATAATGTACATTTCTGCTTATGAAACTTGGGACTCACACTTGAATTGCATTATAACAGAATTGAATTACTGTATATATATACTGTAGTTCATTTAAAACCTGTGAATAGTTTTCTTATAATGTAGAGGGCTATTTTGGATTATATGTATTTTCTTTTTTTTCATGAACACCTGTGCACTAATTAGATGGATTAAGTGGGAGTCATCAAACTCCCAATTAGTCCATTAATATGTTAGAGTACATTGGAATAAATTTACAATAACAGTTTAAAGTTTTTTTTTTTTGAACACTTTCGAAAACTTTATGGAGCACCTGTGTTCTGGGAACATGGATTGAGAACCACTGGTTTAGATTAACATTATTTATCATACCTGGTTTATAAAATAATAAATAACATAATATTTTTTAGTTAACATCTTTGACTACAACAGAACCAGGTGTGATCCAGTTTAAAGTAGAAACAATGCAATGTCGTGTTAGTTTAAATATCAATACTCTTCAGTCCCTCCACTTAAAACTTACTCCGACAGCTGAATATAAAGATCAATGGTTAGGTGAAGAATTACAAATACTGGAAAAATTTTTTGATAATAAAGTAAGATACTTATTTTCTCTCTTGCTAAATATAAATTAATATTTATTACAAATTTATTATAATTTTATTTTTTAGGTTGTATGTACACCATTTAAACCAAATGGGTTTTTAGCTTTTAGTAGAATTTTAAATGCACCAGTACAAATTTTGAAAAATTGTATAAATATTATGCGACTGGAATTAGTAAGTTTTTTAAATTTTTAATTAGTGAAAGTAATTCAAGATATATGTTTGAATATTCATTTAATTAAATTATATTTAAATTAAATTAAATTTTGAAATTTAAGATCATTATAAATAAAATCAAAGAAGCCAAATAATAATTTTTTATAATAAATTTTAAATTAGTTTCCAGATAGATCATTTAAATGGTCAGTACAGTGGTGTCTTACTATCCCTCCTTCTGCACCAAAACTCGGACCTCCAGGAATGTCTGCTGTGATGATCAAAGATAGAATGTTGTTCTTTGTAAGTATTCAAAACTTAGATTTATCATGTTTTCTTGATTTTAATGCTTGATTTTTTTAGACTTTTCTAGTCTCAAAAATTGTATTTGTTAGATTCAATGCTGCATTAGAATTGAGAAAACACAGTAATAAGTAAATATTGTAAATTAGAATAGCAGATATAATTTACATATATAATGTATTTCATTAAATTTGTGTACTGAAGCTTAAATTTATTACTAGATAATTTAATTAACTAAAATATCTTAAATATTTATCATTTTTAGGTTACAAAAAAGTCCTAAATATAAAATATTAAAAAAGAAATATTGAGAACTAAAAATATGCAGTTGTTCCTCATACTTCAAATGTTCTGGAGTTCAAATGATATTACTACATACTGCATGCACAGCAAAAAAATTTGCTCATTGTGGAAAGCATCTCTAGTATTATGCTTGTGTGTTTACAGTTTTTATTTTTGGGATGTTTGATTATATATATAACCCCTACCATGGCATCCAAAAAGAGACTGGAAGCAACAAACCCTTAGAGAAAGGTTGTAGCATCAACAATTGAGACAAAAAGGGAAATTATTGCAAAACATGAAAGCAGTAGAAAGAAGTACATGTGGCAGATCTAGTGGCCATGTTTAAAAGGTCAAAGTTGACAGTGTCCACCATTATTTCTTCAAATGAAATTAATTAGCCACATTTGTGGCTAATGGTGTGAAAACATTGACTTCCAATAGATTTTATGTTACTGAGGAGATGGAAACACTCCTCCTGTTATGGATGAATGAGAAGCAATTGGCTGAAGATATCTATATATGTATAATTAATTTCATTAATATAATAATAAATTAATTAATATATATATAATTAATTTCATTTGAAGAAATTTCAAGCATAAAAGTACAAAATTACTTCTAATATGCTTATACAGTAGTGCCTTGTACTTCAAATTTAATTTGTTCCAGGAGATGTTTAAACTGATTTGAGCTTGGCTAGACTGAGGTCTACAAGGCTACAACAAACAGTTGGCTTACAAAATATACCTTTATTTATAACAGTTTTTGTGTTCAGCAACTGAGGGCTCATGTGAACTCTCCAAGAAAAAACAAATCCTTTACACAGTCACATGTCCCAAATACAAATAAACTTCATACCGTCACTCTCCTCCCTTCCTTAACGGGTAACAAGGTTTACACTAGTTTACTATAACATGTAAAGTATAATGAGATCAGCCTATTCACTGAAATCCGGCACTTAAACAATAAAGCATCTGACCAACAGCTATCACACGTGGAGACAAAAATAATTACTTGAGTGGATACCTTGGGTACTCTAACTTCCTTATTGTTTCTATCCACTCAATTATTTCCTTGTGCACTACGGATGGAATTGGATTCTATTCCTCTTCTCTCGATGGCTGAAACAGGTCGTCGTTTCTTACTCCGGTTCTTTTCAATATCCCTTGATGTCGCCAATTCTAACTAGACTCCTAAGGGAAATCCACAAACAAAGTCCTTTATCACACGTGAACCTGCTATTTATATCCCTTCTTGCTGCCCTCACGTGACCTCTTGGGTAACCAATCAAAAGGTCCGTTTACACATACCATGAAAAGGAAACACGGAGTGAGAAGGACACATGTCAACACGGACGACAAAACAAACAAAGAGGGAAAAAAAAGAAAATCTGATACAGTAATGAACATGATAAAATTAATGCTAACTAAGTACAAAGGATAATTATATATACAAATAATATACACATATACTTTACTAAATAACCACCAATAAGTGGCAGTGCACTACAAAACTCTGAATTGTTCAAAGTTCAAATCAATTTTCCCTGTTAGAAATAATGGAAAGTGAATTAATATGTTCCCAGACACCCTAAACAATACTCATTTCAATAAACCTAAACAGCAAATAAATATAATTCAAGGCAAGGCAAAAAATAACATAATTAAATGCCCTAAATAATAAAATAAAACTTGAAAACAATAAATAAAATATATAAATACTATATAATAAAATTAAATTTGCATTTACTGTACCTTGGTGAGTAGTGGTGATGTCCCATTTTGTAAGATTATTGTGCAGCTTGATTGACTTTCTCACAAATAATTCTCTTGGAGATGATATCATCCAGCCATTTGCTTCCCATTTATCTACATTAGGAATTTTATCTCCTCAATAACATGCAATCACCCGGAGATTAATGTTGTAACACCTTTTGCCACATTTACTGCTTTTATTTCTTCCTTGTTCTTAAGAATGGTGGACACTATTAACTTTGACATTTTAAACATGGGCACCAGATCTGCCACACACTTACTGCTTTCATGCTTTGCAATAAGTTCCTTTTTTGTCTCAATTGTTAATTATAGGGTCAACAACCTACAACCCAAAAATAAAGTGAAAAAGCACTGAAAGACACACGAAACACATGGGTGTAATGCTAGAGATACTTCCACAACAAGAGTTAGAGATGACTTAGATGCAAACAGATGGTGTTTATGCAGCAAGTGCATTTTTTCACTGTGCACTCAGTTTGAATGTAGAAGCATTGTTCAAACTCTAGGTTGAATTTAGAATTCAAATTTTGGAATATTTGAAGTTAGTCATTCAAAGTATGAGGTACCATTGTAATTCATTTTAGGCTATATTGATGCTTTCTAGTGAAATTCTTTACACATTTCAAATATAGTGGTAATTCAAATATTTCAAAAGCTTAAATTTTTTTTAGTATTATTTTTTAATGTAAGAGTGAATTTGACAAGTCTTAAGAAATAAACTTTTGTATATGAAGAGAAAGCGACAATAGTGGAAAAATTATTATAAATTTGAACATAACATTGAAAGTATGAAAGATATTTCTGCATGATAGATTTTTCTATAGAAATACCAATAAAACAAAGTTATTTTTTTTAAGCACTTCTTTTTTCTATATATATGTAGAGCAGTGGCATGTGGTGACATTTGATGATAGGGAAGCTGTGCCAGCCCTGGATAGAATCATTGAAAGCATTATATGATATTTTGGTGGGTAGCAACCATGAGCTAAACCATGTGAGGTTGGTGCTCTGTAAAGCATATAATTGGCTGCTTTATACAATTCAAATATTTTTGCCATGGAAGCTACTGAGTATCGACAATACAGCACTTCCATTGGGAATATGCATATACAAATTTATATTCAAATATAGAGTAGCAATCTTATCTTTTTTTTTCCACATGTAGTGTAGAAATTTGTAATAAGATACATAATGTGGTTATAATAAAATATTAATTTTAATTAATTCAAAGTATGTTAAAATATGAAAATGATCACATAATATGTATTTATATTTTAGAAAATACATGGGAAGCAGTGCTTCCACAGCTTCCATGGATGGCACGCCACTGATAGAGAGAGTTTAAAAAAACAAAAATGATTTTTCTATAGTAGCAATTACTGTAATCTATCATTATTATATATATGTGTGTGTGTGATTCCATACNATCTTCTTTAATCATAATTCTTCAATCAGATTCTTACCAGGCAATTGAAATATTTTTTTATTCCTTACTTCTAAATTTTTTTAAATCTTTATTATAAATATGATATATAATGTATATTGTAAAAAAATTTCTTTTCTGTGAAAGTAAAATAAAATACAATAAAGTTATATAAGATATAACTTTATTGTATAAGTATAATAAAGTTTATGTCAGGTTCTTACCAGGCAAAAGAATTTCAGATATAATTGAAATCCACAATAATTTACCCATTACTTTATAAAGCCTTCATAATGTTTTTCAACCTTTTAGTGTTGTTGTTGTTCTAATGAAATCATTAAAGTATATTTTACTTAAATCTAAATATGGTTGGTAATTAACAATAAAATCAAAATCTGGGGTCTAAAATTAAAACTTTTTTACTCTTTTTATTTGAAAAATAAAACTTGACTTTACTAATTGACATTAGTGACAGTCAGATGGCTGAGTGGCTAAGGTGACAACCTACTCTGGGGGATGAGGATCAAATTTGAATGGATTGAAAAACTGCAGGAGTTTTTTGGGATGGTTTGTCCTGGATATATCAGCTCCATCCCTTACCACCTGACCACTCTCTTGTGAGCTTGCTAAAAGGCCCTTTTAGTGCCCAGAGTGCAGAATGAGTTTTAAAACATTGACATTAATGCTGAATTGTGCACTATCTTTTGTACCTGAGTACTCAAGATCATCTGAGTATTTGAAATATCTGAATATTATGCATTAAAGTTGCAAAAGATGGGATTTGCAAATACTAAAATTTCTTATCTTCTTTGATACAGTCTTGATCCATATTTCCACAAGAAGATGACAAAACAAGTACTTTGTTTTAGCCTGAATTTTGACAAAACATCTACAAATCCAAACAGTCTTGGTGTAAATTCAGAGAGAAATCCTTTTGATTTGAGATCATCTGAACAGCTTCAATGGTGTTGTTAGTTGGATTCTTGTATTGTTTGCATTGTGTTTCCCTTATGTACTCCTACAAACAAACTTTAAAAAGAAAAGTATCTTGATCTTCTTAAACGAAGTCAAGTTCTAAGCAACAGTTATTAAGGAAGGAATTTTAAAAAGTATGTCTTAACTTTGAGAAGTTTAGTTTTGATCATGAGCCTAAAAGATTGAGTTTGTAAATTTATTTAAGGAATTATTGTGAAGATTCTAGTGTTAAGGCAATTTATTTCATTCTGTTATGTTATTCTGCTACCATTCTTTGACAATTTGTTATCCAAGTTTAGAATATACCTGAAGATGAAATCATAAGTAATCTTGAAAATATGGTGTTTTATTATATGTTCAAGGTTTCTTATGATTTCATCTTAATTTTCCATTTTATTCAGATTAAGTTACATTCTTCATATTCAAAAATTCGTTTTCTGTTTTCATATAAATTTTACTATAAATTTTCAGCTTATAGTAAAATTTAACATAGAAAATTGCTCCATTCCAAAGAATTGTTTTATTTAGTCAGGTTTCTGCTTTATTTGTATTCCATTTTAGACAGGTTTTATTATATTTATATCCAAAATTTTGATTTCTTATACAAAGCTGGAAAATCAACATGTTTAAATTATTAAATGTATAGTATTTATCACTTCAAATTTTCACTGCAGTTTCATTTTATAAATGACAAAATTTATTGTTGAAGAGAGACAACAGCCATTCAACAGCAATGTTGAATGGCTGTTGACATGATGATTATGTCAATATTGACATCAATTAAAACATACATAACTAGAAAAAATAGTAAAAATAAATACACAGAACTTGAAAATCCAGCATCAAGTTTTAATAAACTTTATGCTGGATTTTAGAGGTTTGTATATTTACTGACAATGTATACTCAAATATTACTCAACTTTACTGTGTATTATCTTTAATTGGCAACACCAAAATTCATGAGACTTTTTTAGTGGTTACCCCTAATTCTTTTCAGTGTTGTAAAATTGTTTGCATAAAAAAATTTGAAAAAATGGCCTGCACAAAAATCAGGATGTTGATATCCATGTAAAACTGCTTTCTGAACAGGGACTGACTTCCAGAGAGATCATTAAATCACTAAAATTTAGTTCCATTGCTGTAAGTCAGAAGACAGTAAGCAATATTATTAGTTCTTATATGAAAAAACGATGGAATGCGGAAACTGGGGATTATTTAAAACTTTGTTCAAAACCTAGGCCTGCACACTGTAAAGCTAATATTGAGAAGGTCTGCAAATTACTTTCTACACCAGGAGTCGCCAGAGTGGTCAATATAACATTATTGGGGGGTCGATGAAAAGACTAAAACTTACAAATTTTGAACCGAATATTGCTAATCTTGCTAAAGATTATCAAGCTTATCCAACTCATTGATTGTCAGTTACAAAAATTATTATTAACATATGTACAATAAATGTAAAATTAAAAGATATGTATTAAAATAGTAAGAGCTTTTTTTTTTGCTTGTAACACAAACTTTTTGGTGGGGGTCGATGTGAGGTTTCGAAAAGTTGTAGGAGGTCGATGATCAAAAAAGTTTGGCAACCCCTGGTCTACACCAAACCCTCCAAGTATCAAAAACATTGCCAAGGATATTTGAACTTGCCAGAGGACTACAAAACAGAATTCATAAGAATTTGAAAGCAACAAAGGTACAGAAGACTAAAGTACATTGCCTTTCTGCAGAGCACAAACAAAACCAGAAAACAAATGCTTACAAACTGTACAAGTGACACCTGTCAGCAGGTAGATTGGAATTTATGGTGACATTGGATGAAGCTTATTTCTACTTAAGCTACTATAATGGAGTTCGGAAGATCTGTCATGCTTTTCCTGGTCAAAACATTTTCGAAACTTGGTTTATGAAGTGCTATGAAAGCTGGCCGGAAGGTTCTTGATCATCAGTGAATTAATCAGAAGAGGAACACTTCCTCTTATAAAAGTCCCAAATAAAGTTAAGGTGAATGCCGACTATTATATCAGCAATGTTCTGAAGCCATATTTTGAAAGAAAAGTTTCTCACAAGTACCCAGGAGAGATGGACAAAGTTGTGTTTCATCACAACAAAGCCTCTTCTCACACTGCAAAGAAAACTGAGGAGTATCTCGAACATCTTAAAGCATCTACAGGTCTCAATTATATAAAATAAACTTGGATATTCCTACTAAATCACTGGACATATTAGCCATTTAGACTTCTTTGACTTTGGATTTTTTAAACAACTTTTCCACTGACATGCTATAACTCTAAGTGGCTTTGGAAAGTAGTAAAGATGAAAGGTCAAATGTAACACCTGAAAAATGAAAACAAGTGTTTTTACTCGTGGAAATAGGGATGCAGGCTTGTTGACAAACAGCAAGGAGCTCACATTGAACAGACCAAAACAATTCACAGAAGGATTCTTAAAGACATTAATTGAGTAATATTTGCATATACACATTCTTTATTTTTAATATTTGATGTTTCAATTTGCACTACTGCCTAACAAATATATTATGTAATGTAAATTTATAAATCTAGTAAATTTTGGATATCAAATGGTATTTTATTTACGTTAATGATAAACTTGAAATAAATAACTTTTATTTCAGCTTCAGTTAACGAGAATTGGTCTAAATCTCCCAGCTGGTGTTGAGCCTCAAACTCTCGTGGTGCCAATTGTATATGATATGAATTCAAATACAACTCAATTAGCAGATCGTCGGGATCCTGCATCATTATCACCTACTGCTCCCATTTCCATCATAAGAAACACACTCAAGAGGTTTTCGGATTATAACCCACAACCAAGTACATAATATTAAATTAATATTTATTTTATTTTAAGTTTATGAAATTTTAATATTAATATTTCAAAACTTATTTTTTATAGCTGAATGCAGTATATATCCAGCCATCAGGGAACTTCTCACAAATCTTGTCATTCCCATCTAATTGAACATAAGTTTAATTTAAAATTTTCATTATCATCCAATCTGTTTATATTGTATGAAAGAAGAGAATGGGGAAACATTGTAAATTGAACAAAAAATAAATTGTGTACAGTGCCTGTGATTTCTTTAATATAATTGCTGAAAAATAATATATGCAGTGTATTATTAATTTTTTATATTTTATAAATAATTTAAAAAAACATCATTAATTTAAGTTTTTAATAAATATAATATACATTATTAAGTTCATATTTTAATTTATGCCTATTTATTTAAAAAACAAAATTAATATTTTTATCATTATTTGGAATTATGCCTATTCTTATGAAATTCTAGTAATAAAATTACCAAAAGAGATTGAAGTTGAAAGATTTTGGGAGAAAAACAACTTTGATACTAATTGTGATTGAAGATTTGAGAGCAATGCGATATGATCTGACCTAATATCTGGAAGTTCTCAACCAACCTCCACCAGATTTGACATTTAGACTGTTCACCTTCTTTATTTAATTCTTGATGCTGATCAATACATTACTCAAGTCTTGTATTATAGAATCAATTGAACAGAGGCTCTCAGACCTGAAATGTGTTTTGACTAATGTATGAATCAGAGTCATGAATTGAATAATAAAGGGGGAACAGTCTAGTGTCTTCAATTCAAAAACTCCATTGTGTTTTCATAAAAAGGTATATAAATATCAGTATTGTGTGTATTTATAAGTTCAGGATAAATCCATATATTTTCTGTATATAACATTAAATTATCCAATTAATGACTGACAATAATATGAATGCAAAATATTCAATACAAAATACAAAGTTTATGAGAAATTAAGTTATATATTTGAAATACATGTAATAGAACCTACTTGTAATCACTTTGAGACTTGCATTACTGATGTTGACAACTGAGAAATAACAATGGTATAATTCAATAAGACTACAATTAATGGAATTTCTGATTTTACTAACTCTGACATTAGAAAGACATATTAATACAATTGTAAATTGTGTAACTTAATGGTTTATTAATTATTATTATTATTAACACCTGAACAGTGCATTTCTGGACACCTATATATGGGACCAAAGTTGTCATATCAGTCTACAAACATTGGTAAAGTTTGGCACCATTGTCATGAATCAACCTGTATATTGATTTAATTTGGAAAATTGGAAGTGGTTGTGAATATGACAAGCATGCAATTTGCCCATAGTTGCTTTTGATGATTCAGAGGATTATCAAAAGAGGTAAGGAATAGAAAATCCTTTGATAATTGTTGGCTGCTTCAAATGTTCTGACATTGTAGGTTGATTTACACATTCTGGCTTCATCTGGGAATGGAAATGAATGAAAGTAGTTACTTTTTATTTTTTATATTCTTTATATTTTTGGAGATGCTTGGATCTAAGATGCCATTTTAAATTTGTTTGATACCAGTGACTTAAAGTAACAGTATATTTTGACTTTTGCAAAGTAATATCTAATTAAACAAGCAATTATTTATTGTGACACTGTCACAATGCCAGGCTGCAATTTTTAATTTAAAATATATGCTCTCCATCTCAAATTAGTAGTGTCTTGCCTCTGGTTATCATACTTTTTCATTAGCAATAGAGTTGTGCGATCATCTATGTAACTTCTTTTGAGAAAATTTTGAATTGAAATAACATGACTTCCAATTTGCACCAAGTTCATATATAGTTACCATATATCTCAGCAGATAAGACGATAGTTGAATCATAAAAAAAGGCCCCCAAAATACAGGGTCATCTTATAGGACAAATACAAAAAAAATTAGATTGAAATTTATATAAATTAAAACCATTATAAAAAGACAGACAAACTGTAATTATTTACTAGAAGAGAGTTGGGTATGTGCACAAAATAGAATAGCCCATACGATGTTTTTGTGAATAGTCAAGATCATTTCCTGAATGCCGAATCAGTGCCAATGTTTGCAACAATAGCAAGGCAGTGCTGCCAGATGCAAGAAAATAAAATTTGTTCATTTGAAAAATTACAAATAGGATGTAATTCTGTATACACTATACACTATATTCTGTACACTATACAGTATTATTATTCAGATGATGATCGCTGATCTAAACTAAATTTATAGGCCGTTGATAGTTTGAGGGTTATCTTATAGGGCAGATATATGCTAAAACTATGAAACTTTGATGAAAATTTATACCTCGTCTTATCTGCCAAGATATATGATAATTGGGGCCTCCTGCCCCTAATCTTTCCATAACTGGTCTCAACTTTCATCTATCTGACTGTTTTCGACATCAAGGAAAGACAGACAGAAAGATGGACAACAGTGGAAATTTATAAGTTCATAATTTTTTCAAATTGCAGCCCAAATAGTCCCAAATTTTTCCTTTTGGACTACCACCACAATATGATTGTTTAGGTTTCATAATGCTTTGCAATTTTTGGAAGACCAAAAATCTTCACTTTGTTTTGATCTCCTTGGTATAAATGCATAAAGTAATGAATTCAGTCACATTCCTATTTTGACCACTGTAAGAATAAGAATTACGAACAATGGCAACATACCAGTCAAATGTTATAGCAACTATACAACCATTTTGATTTTCAGAAAGTATGGATTGATAATCATGGATGATGAATTTACTCCATACGATTATCTTTTGACTATAAAAAGGTTTCTGATGTGGTTCTTGGAGATGTTTGACTCCAATACCTCATGTTCCGTTTGTTTATATTTTACAATTTAAAATGTGCTTTATCTGATATTATCAGTCACCAAATGAGTATTCTGGTTGCTTTGTTACAACTGAAGAAATTGTTCACAGAAAGTCTTTCTTGCCTCACAATCATGGTTTGACAGTTGCACCTCTTGAAACTTGTACAGTACAGGTGATAACTCATGTCTGTGTGCAATGTCTGATTCAGTGACCTTCATAACAGCTACATTGCCAGTTCATGTCTGCATGTCATTTGCCTGGGACTTTGTAAAATAGCACTCTATGGATGCTAGAAAATATTGCATGCATGCTGTCCTTGAATTGCCACTAGTCCTCCCAACTGCAAAAGCTGTACTGTAAAGTTATTCACCCAGTTCTTTATGGTACGTCAGTCTGGAACTCACTCATATTTCCCAATGTTGCCCAAATTTTCAATGAATTACTTATACATTTATTACTTATACTTATACATAATCACCATTTTTGAAATACAACTCTATAGCAAAAGCATATTGTACAGCCAATTAACATTCCATGTTAATGCAAACAGCATCAACAGCTTGAAGTAGGGATAATACAGGTGTAGCACACATGCACAATGAGAGATGTCTCATTATATTGTGATACCTTTGTACATTAAGACATGAATATATCATTTATCAGACTGAAGCAAAGGAAATAAAAGGATTTTGTAATTTAAAATATTTTTATATCATTGAAGACTTAGTCTGCTTTAAAACTACATGACCATCCTCATTTTGGCAAAAAAATTACAAGTACAGATTGTCAATCTTTATGCTACTAAAAAATAATATTAATATAATGGAATATGATGTATAGCAAAAATTTCATGCTAAACAAGTAAGTAAAATACAGAGGCAGAAATTATTCTGACTTGCAACAAATAAATTGTTTTGTAAATATAAGACTATCAGTAAAACCCTTTTAGAACAATTAAGATATGGTGAAAAAGAAAGTTTGAAAATTATTTATTATACTGGAACAGGCATATTACAAAGTAGGGTAAAAGATTGAAAAAAATGTGAATAGATGTATTACAGGCAATTATAGCAACTCATTCATTGTGCCACAAGGTTGAATCTTATTGAAATACAACAAATACTACTGTGATCAAAAAGTATCTGGAATAGTTAATTTAAAATGCTTGTGTGCAAGAGAGTGCTGTCATCGTTTTTTTGTCATTTGCTATGATTCATCGACATCTAATGGCATTCTGTGTGTCATTGTCTGTTTTTGTTTGCAAATAAATGCTTGTTTTGTGTGTAAAGAATTTTTGCACTGGTGATTTTTTCAAAATGTCAAGTGTAATTGAGCAAAGAATGTGCATTAAATTTTGTTTTCATAATGAAATTACAGCTACAAAAATGTTGAAATGTTGCAAAAAGCCTTTGTTGACAATAGTCTATTAAAAATAAGTTTTTGAATGATACAAGATGTTTGAGGAATACACCCAATGCATCAAAGACAAACCATAGTCTGGTAGACCATCCACTTCAACTGATGAAAAACACATTATTTAAGTCAGAGATTTGATGCTTAATGATTGTTGTTTAACAATTAGGGATATTATTGAATATGTTCCAGTATCATTTGGATCTTGTGAAGAAATTTTAAGATTTCAGCTTGTGGTGCATTACTTTTTGAGTTGTCCTGAAAATGTTGAATTTTTTCCAAAAACATGTTCAAGTGCCTGAGGAAATGCTTTCTCAAGGTGAATCATTCTTAAAACACATCATTATAGGTTGATGAAATATGGACCTATGCTTCTGACACTGAAACAGTTTAAGTGAATGGAATGAGATGTATCAAAAGTCTGTACACTTCATTGATTCCATTTAGTCCAATTAGTAGGAGATAAAAACCGACAATTTCAATAGATGCATGACAATGCTTTTTTTTATTAATCTCATTCAACAAGAGTGGTTTTCCAAAGAAGAAATAACTGTTCTTTCATGGTTATCAAAATCTCCAGACTATATCACATTGAAAATATCTGAGGATGGATAGCTAGAAAAGTATTGCAAATGGAAAATAATTTAACCTTGTAATTGAATTAGAAATTGCTGTTATGAGAACATGGGATGATATTGATACTGAAATGCTTATTTCAGTATCAATAATATGGAGCCAGAAATTCATGAAGTTATTGATGGGATGATAAACCTATGGAACATATTCAAAAATTAATAACAAGTATGTCTAATTGTATTTTTCAGGTTATTGCCAAGAATTATTGGAAATTCATTGGCTATTAAATGTACAAAAAGAAGCCATACCTTTGTCTGGTCTTAGGAAACATGCTTTTGACGTTTTTTTATAACATATACAAGTTACAAATATATTAAAGTATTTATGAGAATTAAAATGTACACTAAAATCTCATTGAAAACGTGTGTTTGTTTCTGTTGCTGTCTGCATTCTCTTTGTACATTTTCTGCCCAAAATAAGGTTAGTTTTAATAGTTTTGAAACACACCTAAAGTGCATTAAATGTTAAGATATATGATGAAGCCAAAATTACATTAAAGAAAAAGTTATACTATTAAATAATTATAAAATTCTAAATGAAAACTTGTAAATGAAAGAATCTTATAAAATGTTTTTAAATAGAACTCCATTTCATCTTTTATAAATTTAATCCTAGATAACTAAACTTAAATTTCAGTTACATTGTAACTACACATTCGTCGAGCGGACTACATGTTAAAAAACGTTAATAACAAAGTTGTTTAATAAAAATAGGAACTTCTTACATGGCACGATAGTATGGATAAATAGGAACTAAATAAGGACAAAATATTTATGAAATAAGATTACACGCAGTTGCTACATATGTTAACATTATGGGGACCGCAAAACGCATTTTTGTATTTTATGTAACTGTCAAATGACAAAACAGTGTTCTTTCATTTGTTTAGCTTTTGATAGACATAAATAACATATTTTACGTGGATTCGATATAGAATGAATGGGAGCTTCTACACTGGGCACATCACTTAGAATATTCTGTATTATGGTTCTGATATCATGCCTCAAAGGCACTGTCTGTAACTGCTGTTGTAGTGGAGGCTTCATGAGTTTGTCTTCCATCTTCGTAAAGAAATCCCACCAGGACATCGGGTTTTTTTTTGTTTCTAACGTTACTAGAGACATAGATAGCATAGCTGTTTATTGCCAATTAGATTTAGCATATTATAAAGCACGCATAGTGGCCACCTTTTTGTTTTGACTCATATTTGAACACATTTGATCTACTGTGTCTACCGCACCCTTTGTACTATTATAAAAATGTATTATTTGCGGTTTTCCTGTATTTTCATCGATGTTAAGTTGATCGTGAATAGTCGACAAAACATAAACAACTTTATTTCAGTTGGCTTTATACGAAACTAATGTCTTATTGCCGTCATTATGAAATATTGAAGTACCAATAGTGTGCAATTTAAAATTTTTTAATTTTTCAGGAATTTCTTGTTGTTTACTTCTAAGAGTGCCAAGTAAGGTCAAATTATAAGGTGACTTCAATAGTTCATCTGCCAAAGATACAGAAGTGAACCTGTTATCCACAGTAATGTTACAGTTTGTTCCATGTAAAATAGATGTTATTTCCTTTATGAAAAACGTAGCCAATATTTGTTTCTGAAAATCAGTACCTTTTTCCAAATAGGGAATGGCATTTATCTTGTACTAACTGTTTACATCTGCAGCCATAACAATGTACGTGATGTATATGAATTTGCAACAAAGTTACGTAGTAACTAAACTTTCGTCGAGCAGACTATGGGGTGGCTGTAAGTCTATTTGACGTGTGAATACAATTACATCACACATGGCACTGTTTATTCAAATTATTAAGGTAGAAAAAGAATGATTGGCAGGAAGTGCGGGAAAGTTTCTGAATTTCACTTTCGAGTGGAGATGCGTCATCATGTGGACGAATGATTAGTTATCTAGGGTTAATACAAAGTATGATGGCTGTATTTATAAATGAAGAATTATCCTTTTTTGTTATAAAGGTAAATAAATATACCTTTATAACAAATGCTTATAAAAGAATAATTGTTAATGGTCTGAAATCCTTTTCAATTTCCTAAATGAATGACATATTTTATAAAATTGTAAGCTAGGGAATAAATTATAAATTGTCATAAAAGTAAATCAAAAAGAAAACAATGCAAATTATTAATCATAAAATAAATTAGTTATTTTTATTATTTGTACTGCTGAAGATAGGCAAAGAAACTTGAAAGAATTGTTTTTTTTATTTGTGAATATTATTGTGTGCTTCATTAAAATAGTCTATTATTTTAATATTTTATAAAATAGTAATATCTCATAGTAAAACATCTCATAATACAATGTTAAATCACTTAATAGTTACAAATTACAATAAAGCATTCTTTAGCTTAGAAGTTAGAGAAGCAATTATAGTTTGTTTGAGCAAACTGGATTGTGAAAATTTCCATCAATTAATATTTTACAGATCTACAAAAATCAAAGTGAACAGTTTTATGTAAACATTGTAATGATGTGGGTGATATTTGAATAGTAGAAAGTCTAGCAAGTATATGTGTCCATAAGTTATTTTCTTATTCACTATTTTGTCCTAGATAAGTGATGAAACAGTTGGGATCATGAGGACTTTTAGAATTGGGTGGTCCTTCAGACAAGTTAAGAAGAATTGAAGGACAAAAGGACAATGCAATTTCATTGGACGGATTTCAAACAATAAAAATAGTAAGCAGAGAGCATCCAGACAAGGATCAAAGCAAAGCAGTGATGGTTGAAAATTATCCTACCAAAGGTAACATTAGAGACTAAAGACTACGGTCAGTATGGAGAACACACCAATGCAATCAGAAATGAGATGAAGGTTTGATGTTATTCAACAAGTAACCAATTCCAATCTGAAGAAAATGGGCCTTAAACTTGTCAAGAAACCTGCATGCCATGATCTTTTCAATGCATCCATTCAGGAGAGATACTGTAGGTCTTGGGCATTCTACCACATGCTGAAGAAAAATAGGTGTCAAAAGTTTATCTCAATTGATGAAGCTTGGTTCTCTCACTAAATCTTGAGGCAAGAGGAAGGTCTATATTAACAGGAGCCAAAATCCTCTGAAGCATCACCATCATCATCAGCATCTCACCCACAAGGAGTTATGGTTTGGTCCAAAATTTTAATGAAGGGAACAACAAAGCCAAATTTCATGGAACCTGGAGCACAAAAGTATAATCAAAATACTACATCAAGAAGGTCGTTTGTCCTTTCTTCCGGTCAGACACCAATTAACTTTTTCTGGATGATAACTTTGTATTTCATCAGGACTCTGTGCCTTCAAAGACAGCAAAGACTACAATTCCATTCATATAGGAAAGTAAAATTGCTTTATCAAATTCTCACAATGGTTGCCAAACAGTCCTGATACTGCTCCCTGTGATTATTTCTTCTGGGGCTACATGAAACAAAGAGTAAAGAAATTAAATGTATGCATGTTAAATGGATTAAAATATATCATTTGGGAAGAAATTACAGACGTCCCCCAAGAGATGATAGATCAAGATCTAAAGGCTTGGCCACATAGAGTGAGGAGTATATATTATGCAAAAGGTGAAAACATTGACAAACACTATTAATTGTAAGATTTATAGCAAAATAAGTGGTCATTTTGATTTTTTGTAGACCTGTACTCAATCAAAACCATATTGGACAGTTACTGTATTACATGGTAAATAATTTATTAAACAGCTTGTTAAACTGGATGTAGCTCAAAAATAAACACACCAACACCAAAAATCCAGCAACATAAAGGTTTTAATAGACAAAGATTTTCAGCCATCTTAAATGGTCATCATGCTGCAGGTTAGAACCTAATGTTGAAGTAGTTATCTTTAGTAGTCATTTTTAGGTGAATAATATAAAAAAATAAGGCATTAAAAACATCCATTTGTTAAAAATATGAATGAATCATATATTTGAATATGTTGTTTGGAATTAAATTTTGAAAATAAACTGTTATGTAAGTATAAAAACATGGCAAATTTTAATGATGATTAATTACTTTATTAAATTATAAATACTGTACTATTAAAAGTTAAAATATCCATAAAGTCCATATTAAATAAAACTATTTTGAAAATACAGTAGAGCCTCGAAATCTCGGCCTAATGTGGACCGAAGGGTGGCCGAGTTTGTGAAAATGCCGAGTTATCAGGAATGGGGTTAAAAAAGGATAAGTATGCGTGTTTCCTCAGAAAATATTGTACTGTACTTGTATGTATTGTTTGCTTGAGAATACAACAGAGAATAAACTGCCCAAATACCCTTAAACAAAGGAAAAGTACGTCCTTTATGAAGGCATAGAGCCTTTACTACATGAAAATGAAAATTAATGAATACACTGTGTACAGTAATTTACCTGATAAGACAGACCTCAGAAAAATACTTTATGAGGCATAAAGCTGTCTATGATGAAAATTAATTATCTAAGGGTATTTTTGCCCTGCCAGGGTGTGGCCGAGTTATCCGGAGTGCCGGGTTATCGAGTGCCGAGTTTTCGAGGCTCTACTGTATATTGAAATTTCTATTATTGCCAGCAGAAGAATCAATTTTAATTGATATATAGGTAGATAAATTCCATTAATAATTATTCAAATATGAAAGTAAAATGTAATATATTTGAATGTCATACTGAATAAATATTTTTTCCACAAATAGATATTACATAAGTACTATATCAATTGATAAAGTCTGTTCAGATAGAAATATTTATTAACTATTTTAAAAATCATATTGAAAATGATGTTCAAATCATACAGCTGAATAAAACTTGAAAAATACCAGAATATCTTTTATATTAAAGATATTCTTAAAGTTTTCAATAAATAAATAAAATAAAGTGTGTACAAAATTTATTAGAAATTTTTTTAATATTTTTCCTTTAAATATATATATTATAATTAATATATTTTTAAATATTCACTTTTTGTTGTATTGACATCTTTAATAATACTTTAAAACATTATGAGTATTATTGAAGAAATCAATTTCTGATGTGTATAATAGGCATTTTATCTCAAATTGTATTTTTTCTTATGTACTGCATTTGATGAATTCTAAGATGCACTTTTTTTATTTATTTTATTTGTCTAAAGTATAAGTGCATCTTATAATTAAGGAGTGTTACATTTGCAGTCTAAAACAACGATCGGCAATCATCACTAGAAGACTATATGATATATTATGCACCAATAAAAGACATTTTTTACTAGACTACTTGACAGTTATAATATTTCATATAGGTTTTGTTAGTAATGAGCATTTAATTTAACTTCTTTTTACATTTAAAATGTCCTGATAAACATCATGATACAGTATTAAAATGAAAAGTTACTGCATTTACTAACAAATAACATGGAAGTAGAACTGCCAAACATTTTCTGGCATTTGTATTATTATTCTAACTTGATGTTACATTTAAAAACAATAAAGTTATAAAAATTTTGCTCCATAAAACAATTTCAAAATTATGGTGTCTTAGAATTGAAAAAATATATCTTTATATGTAATATACTTAAATTTAAAAAAGTTTGCAAACATTTTTGTAACAGTATTTATGATACTTTCTCTATTTTAGTGAGCATTTTCTATTCAGAAATGACCATAAATAGAAATTATATAGAAGATTGAGTAATAGCTCAGTGTGTAGATAAAATGTATATTTGACTATAATAAAATTTTTTCAGTATGTATTTTGTATCTGAATGTTTGGAAAGGATATTCTATAATGTATGTGATGTGTAATTTGTTGTGATGGATTGTTTTGTCTGAGATTATGGTTGTCATATTTGGTTTGTTTTTATAAGACAGACACTATGGTATGTATTTGTAGTAATTGTGTTTGCCTGCAAGTATTCTGTATGTGCTAAAAGCTTGCAATCTGATATGATGTATAGTTTCATGCAAAATTTTTACACTAATACAATCATCAAATGAATGACAATCTTGAGGTTGGTTCCATTTCAATGATTTGTGTCCTAAACAAAGATCTACAAATCATGTAATTTTGACATAAAATTTACTTGTTTCAAGTAGTGCAGTATTTTGCAAAATCAATGATGTCAGGTCTGGTGGGTTGAGAACTAGCTATTAGGTCAGGTCATATAGCATTGCTCCCAGATTCTCAATCACAATTATTATCAAAGTTGATTTTTCTTCCAAAATCTTTCAGCTGCAATATGTCTTGGTAATTTTGTTATTTTATGTTTTTCATCAATTTTACTATTTTTGGGAAACTCCCAGAATTTTGCAAAAATTTTAAAATTATCCAACTTGTGAATCGAGACCTATACTTCTTGTATTTACTTAACAAGGCAGTCAACTTTTGGGATATATATTCAAACAGACTTAATGACTAGACAACAGCGATTTGATATTGGTGAGAGTAAAAAATGTCAAATTGAAATTTTTTACTCTTTGAATGGAAAACTTCCAGAATCAACTCTCTGTGAATTAGCAAGCTTGCTTGTGATGAATTGCATCCCTGGTGAATGACAGTTCCTTCCATTTTTGGCAAGTTCTATCATTGTGCTATAGCTGAGAAAACTAGCTTTCTCTTACAAGGAGTGCATCCAGCTTCTTAGTCTGTCACAATGTTCCTGTACCTTCTTTGATCATATTATTTAATATTTGGCAATATGAATCTATGAGGTTTGTGCTGTATGTGTCCAAACTATATGAGTTGGATTTTGTGAATAATTTCAAGAATTTTTTAGAGTAATCTAGCCCAATGTAACTTGGGTGCCAGATTAAATTCAGTCCAGTGTATTTTATTATTCTAAAGCATCTAATTTCAAATGCTCTGTGTTTTCATTCTTGTTGATCTCTGTGTTTCAGAGCCACATACTATCATTGATATACTAAACTCATATATTGTGGTTGATTAAAAATTAAAGTACTGGTATACTTTATTCAAATTATTTAAAATATTTTTTATTATATTTTTAATGAAATAACATATATGAAGCATAACTTATTAAATTAATATCAGTAGTTAACAAATAGAAATATTTTGACTACACACAGTGGTGATATTCAGCAGGTTTGCACAGGTTCAGCGGAACCCGTTGTTAACATTTTCAAAGTTTTCCGAACCATGTTAAACACACGTAACATTTCTCAGTGGTTTTGTTTCTTTTAAAAAATATATTAAAATATATGTATTATACTCTGTAACACTACTAAACTAGAGCCTTATACCCTGTTCGCCTGGTGCAACCTCCATCGACCGTCTCAATCTCGACTGAAATCGCGATTGACTCGAGAGAGTGCTTGAAACTATAGATCCAATCATAAGAGAGATCTCACAATCCCACATGCACAAGAAAATACAAGATGGCTGCGGAACACGTGTCAGGCTATCAACAGTGAAATAAGAAAGATATTGTATTTCGAGAGACGATGACATCTGTCTATTATTATAATAATACCTAACGATAAAATAAATGATTTAGAAAAGTTTTTCTTGTTTAACTGCTTTCCGTATGACTTTTTCTGATTTCTGATTAAAAAAAAGCCAATTTTTATGTTTATAAAATATTTTGAATGAAAAATATTAAAATATGTACAAAATAAACCATTTTGAACACTCTTTTTTATTATTTATCAAAAAAAATATAGTTCTGGCATAAAAAATGTTAAATTTTAACTGACTTAATTTTGCAAACACATCTTTTTTTATTTATATGGGTATCTTAAGGTCTGTTTTTGTGCTAATGTTGCTAATGCACCATTTGAGTGAAAAAAAAATTGTTAAGGAAAAATTTTCTGTTCGCAAATCCTTTGTTAAATATTTCGAATATCACCACTAATTACACATAAAATAAAACTGTATTTCAGAATAAATTAGATTTAGAATACAGTCGACCTCCCTATAACACTGTTGATAATTCCGTTTTATATGAACTTCCATGTTGTACGAGTCACTTAGATTTTACAAATACATGTGCTTTGCTGCAGTGTTATAGGACGGTCAACTGGTATGTACTGTACATATTTAAAAATATTGGAAATGCTAATATGTTTAATTTTCCATATTTTTAATGAATTAAATGTGTCTGTTAAAGATTTTAAATATGCTGCATATACTAAATCTTTACAGTAACATTTAATTCATTGATAAAGAAAATACTGTAAAAAAATATGGAAAGTTGAATATATTAGCATTTTCAAACTTTTTGTCAATAATAATATATGATATAATAATGATATAAAACTAATTCATCATGTAATTGTGTAACTGTATACATTACGTTATAAACATTACTTCATCATTGCAGTAAATGCATTATTTCAAGGATAGTTTAACCTTGAAGTAATCTGAGTAACAAAAATTTAAATATTTTTTTCTTAAACTTCTCATTCAAAATTTAAATTTTAGTGTTTTAGTATTTATTCATTTATTTAGGGTCATTTACATGTAAAATCCTATCAGATTCTTTATTCATATTTAAAAATTATATGATAAGAACTTGAGATATTATCTTCATGACTCCTTATGTTATGTAAAAAATTATTCCTTAAAGTCCATTGAAAATAATATGATGTTTTCAAGATCAAATTTATCTTCAGCCTGTTCATTTAATTAATTAATAGAACTGTCCTCTTCAAAAAATGATCTGAAAATAACTAACATTTGGTCTTAAAGATGTTTATCAAATTGTTTCCAACAGATTTCTTTATTTTTTAAGGTGCATTGTTTTATTCTTTAATATAGTTATATTATACAGTGTGTTCCATTCAAACATCCCTAGTTTTGTGGATTAATTTTGGGAAAAGAAATGTGAGTATAGTACTGTAGACAATAGTAGTAGAAAGTGCATCTGAAAAAGTTAGTTACTACATTAAATCAGAACATTTCCACATATGTTCCTGATGTGGCAAATATGTTAGGAGCCATGCTATTAATGGCATCTGCAATTCTTGTATGTGGGCTTTCATGTCAGGCATTTTTGTAGCATACACATGATCCTTGACATATCCATAAAGAAAAGTTCACAGAGATAATGTCAGATAGGTGGACCAAGAAATGGGGCCCCAGCAATCTATACCATGCAGCAGTGGAGGTCTAAATTGCCACTACAGTATGTGACAGCAGTGGCCCTTTCAAGCATATGCACATAAAGTTTAGAATATTGACCAACATTCTCCATCACAGTTTATTTGCATATCCTAACAAATGAATTTTATAGAACAGTTCAAAACTAAGGACATTCATGGGAAATATCCTATATATTTTATGGTAATAATTCCATCTCTCTCTATGATTTCTAAATGCTTACGATTATTTTATAACAATTTGTTGTTTTAAATTTATAACGATGATGATGCTATTATTTTACAATTTAATATTAGTTAATTTCTTTGTTACATTTATACTGGTATAATTTTTTTATTTTTCAATTTATACATTTATTTTAAAATTTTGTCTAATGTCCACTGAACAAAAACATATTAAATAGTTTATAAAAAACAAATATATTTTTTATGCTAAATATTTTAGTTAAAATGAAAAATTGTCTGAAACTGAAATATTTTTTCTAAAATATTTTATGTATCAGTAAATTTATAATGTAGCTTGTGTATTTACTATGAAATACAATTCTTAAAAATGATTATAATTCATTTTAAATAGAATATTATAAAGAAAAAGTAATTTGGAATGCATTGTAGTCAGCAGCAAATACTAAAGTTGCATTATAAATTTATATAAAATATTTTAGAAAAAAATTCCATTTCAAATGGTTTGTTTATTTTGGCTAAAATAATAATCATTACCAAAAATACATTATAAAATGGTATATAAAAATATAAATATGTTTTTGATAGTGAATATTTGGCAAAATTTGAAAACAAATGTATAAAATGAGAAATAAAAAAAATATGAAATTAATCCTTTATTCAAATAGTCACAAAATATTTTTTATTTAAATTATTTTTATCATTTATAAAATAAAAAAGAAAAAGCAAAACAAAACAAAAACAATGATTAGGAGAAAAATATTTGCAGTTTAATATTCACATACAGCACATAAATAATTGCTTTCTAATTTCAACAACATTGAATGAATAAATAATTTACAGCAGCTGAGAAATATTCTGAACTAGCTAGATATTATAATTAAATTTAAAATAATTATTGTTTGTGCAATTTTTAACAGTAATTAGTTTTTCATGTTTCCAAATATTTTTAATCAATTAGTTTTAATTATATATTTTTGCAGATTATTTAAAAATTAATTTTCTATGATGACAATTGGTGTTACCAAGAAAGTTATCTTCAATGCTAGGAATCAAAAATGCTTTAATGTTTATATATACTATTTAGAATTATTAGAGTAAACAGCCAGAAAACAGAATATTCAAAATGTGTGATATCCATAAGTTTTAATATTCTCTGCAATTATTTATTCTTAGATGATGAACAATTTGAGATATTTAAGTTAATGTAACCTGCATTAATCCAAATAATTTAAATTTATCATACTCTTTTCCATAAGTATTTGTTGTTATCCTTTAATAACTTAGCTAGATTTATCATATAAAGTATGAAAATGTATTGCAAAGGTACATGCCATCAGTTTTTGTACTTACCTTACAAAACACTGTCATTCAAAACAGTGAACGGGTTAACTTTAATATGTGAGAAATAAAATTGCTCAATAGACAAACAATCCAAATCATCCAGTCCTTGATGTTTTTAAGGTCTATTATGGAATGTAAGTATAGGAAAAATTGACTTGATGGTAAAGGTATGGTCATTTCAAAATATTGCCTTAATATAAATATCATAATGAAGCTTGTCTTCTGTAATTTGATATTATAAATAAAAGGTAAATACATAAAAATCAGCATTTAAACTGGTTTAAAGATAACTTTTTATGTGATTATTTTATTTATAACATAGACAGCACAAATTTGTCAAGATTTAAACTAGATTCATATTGGCATACTAACTCTCAATTTGTCCCCTTTCGGCACTGTTCAACCATTTCATTAGGAGTTGAGAATAATTCAACTTTTTCCAAACTTCAGTTTGTGTCAAGTAGTACAATATGGAAAATATTTCATTTCAGTTTGTTTTGTTTGTTCATTCACAGTGGTTCATATGACAGTTTACACTGTCATATGAACCACTGTGTATGAACAAACATTGCTACAAAATTCAAATTATCTGTAGTGTGAAGAGAGATCAAAAGTCACAGAATGGTTTTAATAATTTTATAATAAGAGTTTATAAAACTTGGCACCATTTTTACAATAGATAAATCAAATCACTGCTTATTTAAGGAAGTCAAAATTTTTTATTAAAAATGTTTTCAGTTAAATTGGCCATCCTCAGTTTAAACTAGTTAATAAACAATTTAGAATGATATAAAACAGAATACATATATTGCTACAAAATTTAAATTAAATATTCCAAACAACAGAATAAAATTTTGAAAATTAAAATCAAAACAATAGAGCAGTGTTTTTCAACCTTTTTGAATATGCGACCCCTTTACAAGTTAAAAACTTCTGGCGACCCCACTAGGGCCATATTAGAACTATATCAGTGATTTAAAAAATTATGTATTTAATTTTCTTTCTGTTGAGAGAGATTACTGTTGACTAAAATGAGAATTTAAAGAGAATCGACAATAACTTAAGACATGTATAGTATGTTACTTCCTTCTTATAATAACAATGGGTTCCCTATAACACTGTTGATAATTCCGTTTTATATGAACTTCCATGTTGTACGAGTCACTTAGATTTTACAAATACATGTGCTGGGCTGCAGTGTTATAGGACGGTCAACTGGTATGTACTGTACATATTTAAAAATATTGGAAATGCTAATATGTTTAATTTTCCATATTTTTAATGAATTAAATGTGTCTGTTAAAGATTTTAAATATGCTGCATATACTAAATCTTTACAGTAACATTTAATTCATTGATAAAGAAAATACTGTAAAAAAATATGGAAAGTTGAATATATTAGCATTTTCAAACTTTTTGTCAATAATAATATATGATATAATAATGATATAAAACTAATTCATCATGTAATTGTGTAACTGTATACATTACGTTATAAACATTACTTCATCATTGCAGTAAATGCATTATTTCAAGGATAGTTTAACCTTGAAGTAATCTGAGTAACAAAAATTTAAATATTTTTTTCTTAAACTTCTCATTCAAAATTTAAATTTTAGTGTTTTAGTATTTATTCATTTATTTAGGGTCATTTACATGTAAAATCCTATCAGATTCTTTATTCATATTTAAAAATTATATGATAAGAACTTGAGATATTATCTTCATGACTCCTTATGTTATGTAAAAAATTATTCCTTAAAGTCCATTGAAAATAATATGATGTTTTCAAGATCAAATTTATCTTCAGCCTGTTCATTTAATTAATTAATAGAACTGTCCTCTTCAAAAAATGATCTCAANGTAAGGAACCGACCACGTGTTTGTTCAGTGTCTGAGCAGATTCAGTTTTTATCGGTGACGACTACTGCGAAGACCAAATGGAGAACAAATCATTGAATTTATGTCAAATTCTAGACTATATTGGCGACAGGAAATGTTGTCTTGTAAAAGGTGAAGCCATTTTGGATGCTGGACACATTGTATTTTGTGGATTAAACTCTAACAACAACACTGAAGTTCCTGTTGTCGCTTTAGTGTTGCAATCTCAGATATTGTCATTTTAATATATCTCAATTACAGGGAGAATGCACATGCAAAGCGAGGCTCTCTGGTTTTTGTAAACATGTGATAGCCAGTTTATTAAATGTTAACAGGTGAGAAGTATTTAAATATTTTAAGCAGTATACACCATGTTCCAATATAAAAACATAGTTTTATTTATCATAATAGTTAAAATTAGTGCCAATCTGAAGGCTGCCCTGCTGAGTCATTCTGCACTTATACAACATAGGCCAGTCAAAAGTTTGTAGCACACATTATGTTGTGTGCTACAAACTTTTGACTTAAACACTTCTCACCTGTTAACATTTAATAAACTGGCTATCACATGTTTACAAAAACCAGAGAGCCTCGCTTTGCATGTGCATTCTCCCTGTAATTGAGATATATTAAAATGACAATATCTGAGATTGCAACACTAAAGCGACAACAGGAACTTCAGTGTTGTTGTTAGAGTTTAATCCACAAAATGCAATGTGTCCAGCATCCAAAATGGCTTCACCTTTTACAAGACAACATTTCCTGTCGCCAATATAGTCTAGAATTTGACATAAATTCAATGATTTGTTCTCCATTTGGTCATCGCAGTAGTCATCACTGATGGAAACTGAATCAGCTCAGATACTGAACAAACACATGGTCGGTTCCTTACCTGTTTCGGCAGCCATCTTGAGCAGCCTCTGTCGGATTTGGCACTTGCCAATAGTTTGTTGACATATATGTAAACTTTAAGGGGAAAAAATATCGGTAGAAATTAAAATTGGTGAACATGAAGGCCAATTAATATTTCCAATTCCTGACTACAATATATTTCTTAGTAACATCTCTGAAGTCTGTCCTTAACAAATGAAGTGTAGATCTTGCACTCAAGGTCAATTCAATGGGTAAGGAGACAGAACACCTGCCTTGAGCAACAAAATGAGGAGTCAAAATGTTCAAAAGGAGTAAAAAAATCAAATAAAAATAAAAAGTAATAAACTGAATATAGTGAAGTTCTGTAGATGTACTTTAAAGTTGTTTATAATTAATTCATACAAGAGTGCCAGTTCTAGAAGTGTTCTCTAATAGTAACTTTTCTGGAAACAGGAGCAGAAAAAATCAGTTTCACCTGAAGTGTGAGTTACCATCAAACCATTGCAGTAGGCCTATAGGTTGTAGTTTTATGTTACTGGAAGCATATTTCTGATAAATTTTCATTAAAATGATTGCAAAATTTTCTTTGAGTTCAGATTTTCAAATTCAGGTCAAAAATCAGAGTACTGATTTTTGACCTGAATAATAAAATTCACCAATTTTCATACACTGGTTATGCCAAGGCCGGATTAACTCACTTTGGGGGCCCTAGACACTTTCTTTTTACTGCACCCCCTCCCTCTCTCACAAGAAATAGAGCACATAAATAATATAAAACAATAAATAAAACAAAACTAAATAATGTGAAAAACTAAAACAAATCTTAATTTTTTATTAATAAGAAATATTTAATCGCTATAAAAAAAAAATTAAATCATCTGAAGAATCTTTGTAAATAATGTTTCCAAAATAAACAGTTTGACCGGGATCTTCTAAAAACTGGGCCCTAGACATTTGTCTCGTTTGTCTATGTGATGATCCAGCCCTGGTTATTGCTTATTGGTTAATGAAATCTATGGTCTGCTTTACCTGAAAAAACAAAAAAAACAAAGAATAAATTTAATTAAACAAAAGTTCTAAACATTTATTGTTGTATCTGAAATAACAAACATTCATTCATGAGAAATGGGTCTGAAAACATCAAGATATGTGTACCAAACATGTAGTCTAGAAAATAGTTTTTACCAAGCTTTTATTGTACTCTGGATAAATGTCAATGATAGTCTAAAAAGTTTTTGATTTATTCAAATGCATGAAAAATTATCAGATTGGTGATAATTGTGAGCAATGGCAACTATAATGTGATGCATGGGGCTATTCAAGTATTACATCAAAAATTTGCCCTTTTTTAATCTCCCCCCGTAATTATATCATCAGGCTAGAAGTTTAAACCATCCTCAAATACACAGGAATTATTTTCAAACAATTTTGCAATGACTAGAGAGAGAAATAAACAATGGATGCAATCTTATATCATCAAGGGTTCACCCTCCCCATTGTCAGCAATTATCAAATACAAACAAATCTCTCCTTCCCATAAACTACTGATGTAATACTCAAATGGACCCATGATTTGGTTTCTGATATTGAAAAAAAAAGTGTTTGAAAGTAATGGCTGCTTTTGCTGTGAAACAAATAAATATTTGAAGTGGTTTTCATTGTTAATTGCTGGGATTGCATGTTATATATTTATTCAGAATTAAAGTAATACAGCAAGGAAAGTACAGTTCTCCCTTAATAGTCCGACAGGTATGGGACCAAAGGTGTGTCGGATTACCAAGAGTGTTCGGATTACCGAAAATAATTACATATTTTGCATTGTTTTGCTAACAGTAGCTTACAATATTCCCTACTCCAACTGTTTGAACAGAACTGCTCACAGAAAACACATGAAATGTGTGTCATCGTGTAAGAATTAGATGGAGAGCTTCACGTCGCGACATGCTTCTGTGCAAGCAGACACATAACGGGGACGAGTACCTTGACGGGAGGTGCGTCGGACTACTGAGCATATCGGATTAAAAAACGTCAGACTATCAAGGGAGAGCTGTACTAATATAGCAAGCATCCCTGCAAGGTACCTTTTTTGTGTGGTATGCAAAGCTAATTTAAATGTTTATCCCTGCTTTAAGAGTTTTGAGGATAACAGTTATCAAGATTTCCTACTATAATCTTATATTATTATTATGGCAGTACCACTTTAAGATTGGTTAATTGCATCATGTATTGCAGTATTCAGAAAATAAAATTCAGTTATTCAAGAACTGAGTCATGTCTTGGACCAACCTAATCTCCATCAACACTATGTTTTGTGTCCCCCCACCTCTGTATACTTTCTCAGGTCAAAAACTTCTGGTCATATTACTATATACTATACTGCTGCTACATTTTTTTTAGTTGTATCACTGAAGTTAAATGTATTGAAATAAATTAGAAGAATCTTAGTAAAGATAGTTTGTTCAATCATTATCTATTAGTTCGAATGATTTTCTGAACAATTTTTATTACAATTTTTTTATATTTATAAATCATATTAATAATCAAATAGATATTCAAAACTTTGGTTAAAGATTCTGCATAAAAAATATTATTGACATTTTCATCCAACATTAAATCTCCAATTTTTAATAAACTATGTCAATTCTTGCTTTATTGGAGCACAAAAACAATTTTAATAGTTTTGTGGTATTTGGGTTGTTATTGCCTTTATCTTTCATTGCTGCGAGTGGAAGAAACGAACGAGACAAGATCATAACAAAAACTTTTTTTGTCCTTCTCGCGTACTTGGTACTGCAGTCTCGATGACATGGCAAACAAACACAAGTGGTTTTCGATGCTCTTTGTGGGGTGAGTTCGAATTTATTCCAGGAAGTGATGACTCATACATCCAGGAGTAATTGCTTGTATTTTACAACTGTTAAGGGTACAGATGTGAAGGGTGGCGTTCGCCACAGTTTCTTAATACTTTTAAGCTTTGTCAGTTTACCTTCAGAGGTTCACACAACCTTTGCATAGCTCAAATAGTTATTAGATAACTACTGAACACTGTTTTTGTGTTCCAATAAAACAAGAGTTGATACGTCTAACCTTTACAGTTTTTTAAAATTATCTTCAGGTTACATCAGTAAATAGTTTTACGAAATTATTTAATTTTGTTCAACACTTGAAAAATTGAAATTTAAATTCATAATTTGAAGTTTGGACTATGTACAAAAAGTCTAAAATAACTTTTGAGTCCATCTTTATCCCTTATACACTACCACTAGAGGGCTAGAAGCTGTTTAAAAAGTTGGATAAAAATGATAGTGTGAAGAATTTCTTTGTGTTTTTAATTGTAAAAGTGTCAGAAACCTACAATGAAAGGCTGACACTTGATCTTTTTTAACCTTGTGAGATTTTTTACCAATTTTTACCTGTGTATAAGAAGAGTTCTTCAAAGCATTTTTTTAGACTGTTACTTCTGTGGTAGTGTATAAGGGATAAAGATGGACTCAAAAGTTATTTTAGACTTTTTGTACATAGTCCAAACTTCAAATTATGAAGAAAATACATCCTGAGTAATCACAAAGATTGTAACTATATGCAAATAATGTAAGATACTCGTTACTACCACTAGAGGGCTAGAAGCAGTTTAAAAAGTTGGATAAAAATGATAGTGTGAAGAATTTCTGTGTGTTTTTAATTGTAAAAGTGTCAGAAACCTACAATGAAAGGCTGACACTTGATCTTTTTTAACCTTGTGAGATTTTTTACCA
>NW_019384478.1:208559-245839 GCF_000671375.1 Centruroides sculpturatus
TTCTTCTTCTTGTGTCGATTCCGGCCATCTTTGGACCACGTACAAACAACTAATTATGACTTGCTTTTCCCTCTTCCCTTCCCTTTGTTCTTCTTCCTTTCTTTCCAATACCTCTTCATTCTCTCGCTCTGCTGTTGTCTTTGCTCCTGAGTGAAGAGTCTTCCACGTCTGTTATTTTCCTTTTCCTGAAAACCCTTTATATTAATATTAATTTTATTTTAATAATTATCAAAAAACTTAATTAAATCATTTAAAATTTTAGTTTTTTGATTATTGCAACTTTCCCAATTGTCCGGGTTTAGTAAACAAATTATGTTGTCAATTTTACAAGATTTTTCCTTGAAGTTTAAATGCCAGTAATTTTTGCGGGACAATGTGTGCATTTACGTGCATTTGATATTTTATTTGTGATTAAATATTAAATAAAATAAAAGTAGAACTGTATTTATAAATCTAATTTTCTTTATTTTGATCTTTAAAGTCACACCTCGTCCTATATGCAAGATCGTCTTATATTCGAGTAAATACGGTATATCAGTTTTTTTAATACTGTTATGATACTTTGATAATGTTTAATGCTGTTCTGAATAATTCAAATGTAATGATCTTCATCATTATGTGCATATTAATTTCCTCAAATGAGCAAGTTTGTTGAAATATCTTGTATCTAACTTCATAATTTGTTTAAAATGATTACTTTTATGATAAGTTTAACAACTTCTAAGATGCTCACTTGAACCTATTCATAATAATCTATTAGTATCAATTTATTCTGTGTATGAATACAATTTAAATTGTTTTCAAAAAATTTTTTATTGCAGATAATCTTTTGAAAAAAAAAGTATATTTTGATTCATTTATTAAAAAATTCATATGTTGTGTTGACTTAATTTTAAGCAAAACTTTAAATTACTGTTGAACATTTATTCAGACTGAATATCATGCCATTTAAATTATATTAAATACAGTAGACCCTCCTACAACACAGCTTCCTACAAATACATGAGCCGTTCACAGCCCGGTATACGTATTTGTAAAATCTGAGTGACTCATACAACATGGAATTCATATAACACGGAATTATCTACCGTGTTATAGGGGGTCTATTGTAAAACATTCTAATTATTTATTTTCTATTTGAATTTTATTAAAATATAGCTGCAAAAAATTTTAATGTGAACATAATTTAGCAAATTTAGAAAATTCAACAATTTTAATAAATAATTTAGCAATTTAAAATTGGAATTGAATTGTGAGATACAAGTACTTAAATATCCTGTTTTTAAACAATAATATATAAGGAGGTAATTAAACTGAACTGCACCTTCTTATTAATGTAGAGCTAATGAGTTTAAATGAATTATATATATAATGCAAACAAAGATATTGTTAAAATTATGTTTCAGGTTTTATTAATAGCTGATAAATAAAAAATTACTATTGTTAGATAATAAAATTATTTTTTTGAAGTGTGTTAAAATAACTTTTGTAATTTTACTTAGTTGTGGGTGGTTTTCTAATTCAATAAAATTATCTGCAATAAATGAACATTTTTTTAATAAAAAATATTTGAAAATGTTTTTGTTGTTTAATTAATATTTAATGCTTTTAAAATTATTAAATTTTTATATTCAGAAACATATGACTATATTTAATAATAGAAACTGACAAAACTGAAACATTTTACAATTTATAATTACAATTTAAAAATAAAGATGAAAAAATGTATAATAATAATAAGGCATTAGTTTTTTTTATTATAAAATAATAATAATAAATTACAAATGTCTGAAAATTTTCTTAAAAATTATGTCAAATTTAAATATGTAACAGATATGCAAAAAAATGTTTTGCAGATTATTAATTCTCTTAAGTATATATATGTATATCTTATTTATACTATTTATATCTATGTATAAGATTCTTAAGTATATTGTATATATCCTTAGAAAATACAGCATATTTTTTCATTATTCTCTGAATCAATTTATGGCATTAATTATTTTTGTGAGTTTTTTTTAATTCAGTTTATTTGAAACTAAAATGTTGTTCCAAAAATAGAAAAAAACTATAAAACTGAAAATATGATTAAAATAATAATATTAGATTTGAACAATATTTTGGAAATAAAAAATATTTTAGCAATATATAAAATTACACTTTTTATAAGAAAACTTATTTTTTTTTTTTTTTGTAGAAAGAGTAAGAGAGAAAGTGAAGACTGTTTAATCATAATGATTATGATTTTCTGATTTTAAGTTCACAACAGTAATTAGAAATTTGTAACAATTTAAAATCTGAAAAATAACAGATTCTATTATAACTATAGCCATGTACTGTACTGTACATAAAATGAAGGTGTTCAATAGCCTGTGACCACCAAACTGAAACATACAGTCATTTTTATTTAACCATAACCTGTTTACAGTTAATTGTTCTCTTATCATTTACCTGTTTGGAAGTTCACATGCATTGTATATAAGGCTAAGATAATTATGTATAACTTGACCCATATTGTAGATTTCAGCTGTTCTTCTCCTCCCCTCTGTAGGTAAAAAATGCTTTCATTCGCAAATCTGGAAGAAGAGGGAATTTTTAATTCCCATGAGGATGAGATGTTCGTATAATTGTTCGTCATTCATGCATCCAACGTCGTTGCAGAAGCGGAACACGTGATTAGTAGCTTGTACATAATTATGATTTTTGAAATAAATCATTTTTCT
Organism: Centruroides sculpturatus; assembly: GCF_000671375.1. Taxonomy (NCBI): domain Eukaryota; kingdom Metazoa; phylum Arthropoda; class Arachnida; order Scorpiones; family Buthidae; genus Centruroides; species Centruroides sculpturatus. Next base: position 211,283 of record NW_019384478.1, read on the forward strand.
TATTGAATGTTTTATAAACTTTGAAGACAAAATATTTAATAACAGCGTAAAATTATAGAATTTCAAAAAAAATACTAGAGTAATTTACCCGATAAATTTTACTGTCATATCTGTTTATGAAGATGGTATTTTAAAACGAGATACACTACTTTTTATCGAGTTAATGTATAAACTTGTTTGAAAAGCAGTAAAACAAGTAAACTATTAACTCAATCAATCAATTTCTGGAGCTCGAAAATATCCGAATCATAAAACTATCGATACAACAAAATGCTTTAAAATATCAAGTGACCTGTTTTGATCAATGACATTTGGATCAAAAGATCAAATGGTATGTTTATTTATTGTACGTGTGTGTCATAATACTATTAACGTATTTTTGGTGGTATGGGGCCGCGAAAAATATATTGTACAGTACACATTGAGAAGTTCAAAAGCTGTATACATAATTAATGGACGGCCCCTATATTACATACATACATACAGACAACGTAAATAAAATTAAATAAATAGGCTTATACATATATTTAATTAATGTAACTTATCATATGAATGCTTAAATATATAGGTATTTATTATCAATATGTAACTTAAATATGCTGAATGTTCTTTTAGAGAATGTAGATAACAGTTGTTATTATAATACTTTATGCAATTGCATGAATACAGACAACTGTTGTTATGGTTTGAATTTTGTTTATATTAAGTTCATTTTTACATATGATGAAGCTGTAAGGGGTTGTCCATAAATGACGTCCATACTAGAAGAGAGGGAGGGGTCGAGCGTTTTATTTCATTAAATTTTATACATTTTATGCATTCTATTATATTTATTTCAAAATTTCGTGTATGTTCCGTTTCTAGTTATGGTATATATCACGCATAAAGTGTTAAAGGTTTAATGGGGATTGAGTTGTGGATATCCGAAGAGGGGAGGGGGTTACGGAAACTTGGACAAACTGGTACAGTACAATGGGAGAGGGGGGTAAAAATTTCTAAAGAAAAATGTGGATGTATCCCCTAAACTTTCTGAATTATTTAATTAAAACTTTTACTTGAAAATTTTTAATTAAATCCGTTTATTTTAATAAAATCCGTTAATGATTTCGTCAATTAAAAAAAATATCTAGCTAAATTTCATCTTGTTAAAAATTTTTATTTTATTTTAAGATTTAATAACGTACACATACAAATCTACACGCATTCAAATTTTAATAGGACATATTTAATAACTAAATAATTTTATTTTTAATATAAGCTTTCACTTTTTGACACTTATAATCATTAATTTTGATTATTCGGGTTCACATTTTATGATTAAAATTTTTTCTTCGTGTTCTTTTAAACTTAATTGATAAATAATGTTCTGATTAATCGCTAAAAACGTATCTGTTGTAAATATTTCTGTATATAATAAGCCGAAATAGTGTTTCAATTAAAGAAATTTATTGATCGTTTCGCTCCAAATAACCAATGGTGAATCAGATTTTGAAGTTAAAAGTAGATATTTTTCATGCACTTAAGAAATTAGTTTCTTAAAATCTGAAATTATTGAAGTATAAATGTGAAAGTTAATTTTTTAAGTTCGTTCAGATTAAAAAAATAGTTAGAAAAATTTGTAAATTTTGTAAAAATCTTACATATAGTTTTCTATAGGCTTGTATTACTATTATATTCGTTTACAAAGGTAATCAAATGCTGTATTTATTTTTGAAGCTCGAAATTTATATTATGATAAGCATTACAGCCAAACAATAAATTTCCTGTTTGGTCTCTCCACTATATAATAATCGACCGTTATTTGAACAGATTCAAACGATTTGTATGATATTCTAATTAGCAATAATTAAAAGAAGGAAAATAGAAATATTATGTTTTCAGTGAGGGATGTTCATGAAATATTACATTTCGCCACACAAAAATCTTAAGATTGAAATTAATCGCTTCTTAATTAATGTTGATAACACTTTCAGTTATTTTCTACTAAAAAATATTTTCGTGAGATTTCGAAATAATAATAAAAATACCAAATCGGGATTTAAGATAATCAATGGTTAGAACGAATCCCTATACCACAAAGCAAGAATATATTAACTCGAAGAACTTTCTTAAAATATGTCTATACAATAATCATTTTCATCTTTAAAACTAATCTCTTTATGTTATATTTGAAGAATTAACTTATTATTATTAATGATATTTATTTACATAAGAAATAATATTTAGTAAAGACATAAAGTGAATGAATTAAATCTTGATGCAAAAGTTAAAATTTCAAACGTTAGTAAAATCACTCATTAAAAAAACAAATATTGTATAATTTGCGAAGAAACTATTACATTATAAAGTAAATTAGAAAGGTTTAATGCATTTGTAGAAGTTTTTAGTAATTTATTTGAAAACTTTACAGTATTTATAAGTAAAAAGTGTAAAAAGTATATTTTGCAAATGCGCGAAAAATGTTTAAATGATTTTGTGTGTGTGTAAAAACACACATATACACACAACATGCTTCATGATATGAAAAATATACCAGTTAATACAATATGTAGAAATTTATAAAGAATTTGGAAGCATAGAATAAAAAATAATCCAATTATTAGACATTCCAGTATTTACAGCATTCTATGTATTTTCTAATTACTAATTTATGATGTGAATTTTTAAAATTGTAATTTCAATAGAAATAAGACTTAAAATTATTAAATTATATCTCTTATTGATTAAAGTTGCTTATTCTGTAACATTTTTGTTAACACACATTTATGCAACATTAAAAAATTACATAAATCATAAATCTTCAAATTTTATCCTTATCTTGAATAGAAATTGTTATCTCTTCTAAGATATTTCCACTGGTTAACAAAACAGCAGACATCGCCAATGGACTGTGAATACCACAACCTGTTACTGCAACCATCTGGAATCAAAAGCGGCTCTACTTGAAAAGCGATAAATAGAATATTTGTTTGCTATTCGGTCCTTTAACGAAGTCACTAATTAAAATCAGTTTGTCGAAGAGTATTAAAATTTTACTTAAACACGACTCTCAACTTAATTTCTTTTCGTATTTAAATATAAGTAAATGTTAGTAGAGCAAACAATATTCATATATTTAATTACCTTCTACCATAAAATTGCACGGATCTTACGTAAGAATCAAACGTAATTAGTGTGCAATAAATCTTTGCAATTAGAAAAGTTTCGAAAGAAAACATATAAAACCTATTGTAAATACGGATAAGATAAATCTGTTTATAATAATAAACATTTGAATATAAGAAAGACACGAGGATATTTCAATATAACGATTTATGAGAATTGAAAGTGTGAAGAAGCGCAACCAACACGTGTACAGCCGGATTGTGCATGTTCGGTTGATGTATTCACTTCCGACACGTGATGTTGTGACGTGTTCTATGACGTCATACCAAGATGGCGTCCCTAGAGAATCGTTTGTTTGTCAGGAAGACAACGAAGCCGTGTATAAGATTATGAATAAAACTATCGTGGATAACCTTCGGTCGAAAAAGGAAGAGTTGGTATCCATAATAAATCGTTTAGCATGAGATCGGTATATCGAGAGATATACTTAAAGTAAATATCGACTCTTAATGATCTACACTTAAGCCTACTTTTGAATTGAGTTGAAAAATTGGGAAGTTTGCATTCGTTTTGGTTTATTTCTTTCAAGAAAAACACCCGAATTTCTTCATCTGCGCTAGCAAATAAAGTGGATTATCGGATTCTATTTGGAAACAAATCTTCATCTGTCTTTAAAAATGCTAATGTTTTGAAATAACAAAGAAAAAAATTGAAATGGCATTTAATGAGGTAAGAATGCTTCATATTTAATTGCTGTTTTAAATCATAATTTTCAAATGAATTTGATACACGGTAACTCCAATTGTGTTACATATCATTTCATACCCAAATTCTGTTGATAAACAATTCACATAGAAAATATGAGATACAAATATATAATATACAATATTCGAGTTTAAAATTCTGTGAGTAATAAAGTATGAGAATATATTCTGTTGATTCTATAGTTACTGAATTCCAATGTTTTCGAAACTCTTGTCAAATTATATGATGAAATCATTCCTTTTTTTAATAATATAAGTTAAAGGGACAAAAAGGTACCCATGATTTGAAATAATAGTGAATGTTTACAGAATTGACTAACATCAAAAGTCTTGTAGAAGAGTGTGTTATGCATAATTATTTCATAATGATTAGATAAAATATTTTATCATTAAAGAAATCAAATCTTTTTGGGTTATAAATTTAGTGGACTTTTATTTTGGTTTGATATTATAAATCAAAACTTGTTACTTCGAATTAAGATAGACCATTATATTACTGTAATCTAATAAATACAGATAATTTGGAAAAATCATAATGAATATCTTATCATATAACTGATAAATAGTTAATCTAAAGTCTTATTTTTAAAAACATTGTTATATATTCCTCTACTTATTTCTATATCATTTTTCTACTTGACATATTTATCTTAACAGTTAATTGTGAAGGAATTTTAACACAAATAGTTCTGTAGATGTATTTTAAAAAATTGTAGTGAATAAATTTGTTATTTCCAGATTATATATTATTCATATATCTATATAGATTATAATTTTTTTTTTCCAAAACATAAATTTTAAATTATGTACAGCAACAATCAGCAAATTTTATGTTCTTATATTTTCATTTTTATGAACAATATATCATTTATTATTTCATATTTGGAATACACAAACAACTGACAATGTATTATATAAAATACAGTATATTCTGAAAGTCAATATTTCATCGATTTTTATTGGAAAAGTTTATATCTACTTTAAAATATGGATAATTATTATACAAGAATAAATGTTATTGAAAATTACATATCAAAACTGATAGTTGCTATGAATGTGCAAAATTATTATATCTTAATTAGAAATACATAACAATATATCATGTCAAAGTTTGGTTTATTTAAAAGTATATTAATTAATTAATAATCTATGTTTATAAAATGTTAAAAGTTTAAATTAGATTTATTATATTTTGTATGTTTGTATTCAAACAACAAGCAAAGTTATGCAAGGTTATGTTCTTTTGAAATATTTTTAAAAAATTCAGAACATACAATAAGTGTATTAATGAAAAATGTTACCAATTTCACTTAGTATATTTATACATATATATTATCTAAATGTAAATGAATAAACAATTCATTACAAGTACAGTATAGACTTTAATAAGTGAATATTTTAAATATATTTTCCTTATTTCTCAATGATTGAAGATGTATATTATCATTTGTATCATTTACCTTTTCATCAAAACAAATAATAACTGATTTACACTCATCACTGTCATTTCTATGTTGACCTACATATTCGATTGTTTATTAATGCAGATTATTCCAAAGTCGTAGTAATAAATGAGAGTAAAATCATTTAAGATCATTTACGGTGGTTTTAGACGACGAAACGGAAAATATTGTATCTGTTTGTAATAGTCATGGATGAAACGGAAACAAACGAAAAAAAGTATTTCCACACCGTTGGTTTATTTCGAAAATGTCCGGAGCCAGTTTTCTTGGTATTTGCGGCCGGAGTGCAAAGTTGTCTGGCCCAAGGCAACCATCAAAGTTCAGTGTCTTCTCATTCGAATCTCTCTCTCTCTCTCTCTTTTTTTAATATACTGTAATGTACTGTACAGTACATATAATTTAGTTAGGAGAAATGGCCGTTTTACTTTGGTAGGATTAATTTATGGCTAGCAATTTAACATGTTGATTAATTTTCATTTGATACTCGTGAATGTAAATGTTGTTTTTATAGATCAGATGTTTTGACCCTAACGGCGATCCAGGCGTGCCCCCAAACTTTCTAGGAGCGTTGACCCTCTATCATCAAACGATTGTTAAAAGTCTCTATTTACAGCGATCTACTTTTATTTGCGGTGTCATTTCGGATGTTTATTATAAGAGACAAGAAAAGGCTTTTTAAAACTGTTATTTTTAAAAGAACGTATGGGAGGAGCATCATTATTGTACAGTACTTACGTGGGCCGAGCGGTTATTCGCCTAAATTTGATTAAAATTAGTCTAAAGAAATGTTCGTTCGAATAAAGTTTATTACAGTTACTACTATTATTTATTTTTATTATTTTTTTAATGACACTTCCAATCATTTACATTTTATAGTAAAACTTTGATACGAAATACGATTGCAGCACCATCTGTTGTTTCTATTTGATATAAATCAAAAACAAAATTTACGCATGTTTGCTTTTCGTCTAAAGAATCGTCGGTGTGTGGGTAACTAAGAAAAATATCGGAATATCAATTGACGATTAATTGTTATATAAATATTTAGATCAGTATAATAACTTTTTAATCTAGAATAAAATTAAGCCAAGTGTTTCTATTATAATTAAATAGTCGATGTTAATAAACACCCCTTTTAAATTATTCATTACAAGTTCAAATAATACTGATCGGTAATAAAATTGTTAATTAAGTATTAAATTTTTTGTTTTTCCCTACAGAAATACAAATCTACGGATAAATTATATCGAAAATAAAGAATTATCCAATTTAATTTATAATTTTAAAAGTTATCTACCGAGCAAATTTATTTATATGTTATTTAAAGATCTATTGAGCAGACAATTTAAATAATAATAAAATTATTGTATATAAATATATTGCAATATGCAAGTAATAATGAAATTATTATTATTAAATATTAATTATGCTATATAATTATTAGAAAATAATATGTATATATATTTATTTATTTATTTTATCTATATATATTTATTTATTCAAAGTTTTTATTCTAATCCAACATTTAATAAAATTTGTTTTTCTGATTTTTACAGCAACGTAAATTGTTAATCTTTAAAATGTTTTGCCAATTGAAAAATATTTATAATAAATTTGACATTTAAAATATCTATAAACTCTAAAATCGTTGTATAGGTATTAATATTTTTAAATGGAAATTTATGATTCATATCACAAATATTTGTAAATGTGACTGATTAAATTCAAATTTGTAATTTAATGTATAATAATTTGTATAATAATAATCCTCATCATCTATAGATTCGCATTTCTCTCTGTCTTTTCTAAATAATCTCATATACTAAATATCACGTATGAATTTAAATTTGGATTTATTATTTTATATGAAATTATAACTGAGTAGTTTAAGGAAATTATATAGTGTATATAGTCTCTTACTTAAACCTACATATATACATGTGTACGTATTTATATAAATTAAGTGCGAATACAGATCTTTTAAATTTGTTGGTAAAATATTGTTTGTCCAACGAAATGATGTAAGAAATTATGATATTAAATAATGTAAAAAATTCTGATGATGATTACTATCTTCAAACAGGTTTTGACTGAATGGTATTCACTGCGGATGCATTGATCGATAATACATAGCTGTAGGTGTTTTTAAAAATTACAGCACCCTCAAAATAGGTGTTGTTAACTTTAAAATGCTAATAATATGCATGACTAGTTATGAATTTTAGGGGCATGTAGTTGGAAACGAAGGTGTAGCAAATAATGGGAATTTTTTTTAATATGCCTAATAATTATCAACTGGATTACTTAAGTTTGGCAATTTGTTCAAAAAATTATTGAGTTGATTCATGTAAAATTAGAATAAATTTAACCGAGTTAAAAACCATAAATTTTTGGAAATGCAATTTTCGTAAAATAATAATTTGAATTTGATTGTTTTAATAGTTTATAGTGTTAAATAATTATCTTTATCTCATTGAAAAATATTTACGATATCATTAATACGGACTAATTAGAAAAATTCCGAAATAAATTAGTGTTTCTGTTAAGTACGGTATCTTCTTTTGAAAAATTTTTTACTTGTAATAAAACAATGTTTTTAAATTAATCTGTATCGTTGGAAGAAAGAATTTAATGCTTAAACTTTGAGAAAATCGGGGAAAAAGAAAACTGTATATATTAATCTAAAGAAACAATACTGTTCATGACTAACGAATTCGGCATTCCACATGGACGGTTGATTCGAATTATTTGAAGTGTTACCTATCTACAGATGAATGAATGGGCATTTTCTTTTATTGCACTTTGAACGTATTGCAAAAATCAATTGCCATTATGTAATAAATCTAGATATTGTGTCATATTTATATTTTTAAATTACAAAACATTAGTCGAAACTGTCCCGTAACTAGGAATGAATCATTGGGTGCTACAGGGGCAAGGTGAAAAAATTCTGACTGGTATTTTTCTCTTTCCAATCAGCACTACGCCTATTAGCCAAAGTTCAAGGGTTAAAAGAAAGTAAGGCTGCGTACACATTAGGCGTTTTTAAACGCGCGTTTTAAAGAACCAAGAGTTCTACATAGGCGTACACACTCAAACGCGCGTTTATAGATTTTTCTTAAAACGCGCATTTTTCGGGCGCTTTAGTAGAACTCTTGGTTCTTTAAAACGCGCGTTTAAAAACGCCTAGTGTGTACGCAGCCTAACAGTAGCCTAAGTTTACGTAATGAAAGCGAAAGTATATACTGTATTATATATAGTGCATATGGGCACTTCCGACTAACCTGATGGGGCTTAGCCTGGTCAAAACATTTTTAGAATTAAAAAAATTAATTATAAAATTATCAAAAATAATCTATAATAAAATTGATCAATTTTGCGATTCATCAATGTAAGCACCACGTAGGTCTATTTTTTTATTTTTATGATCTAAAGTACAGGCGGTCCCTCGACTTTCGACTCAATGTGTTTCTTAACCCTCAAGTTTGCACGAAAATCGAACAAAGTTGCATATTATAAACAGAATTCCGTTCTCAATGATCCAAAAAGAAAAACTATAAAGTCTATAATTAAGAGAGGAAAGTTTTAGTTTTTTTTTACAGTGAATGCGTAATGCAAATCAAAGTATAAAAGATTGATTTGTGGTTTTTAACATTTTAAATAAACGTAAAACACACAAAATAATAATAATAATTTTGGCATTATCTAAACCAAAACTAGCAGAAAACGCGACAGCACGATAGCTCGAAATTTTTGTTTGTCGAATATTGAATGCTAAAAGCGAGTTTACGGGAATCAAAGTACGAAAGTCGAGGACATCCCTCATTTGGAGTCAATTCTTGGACTGTTTTAAATGATAAAATCAATATCGATTTATAAGCTTGAATTTGTCCTTGCTAATTATTGATAGATTGTTAATGATTTGTAATTTTTTGAAGAATAAGTCCAAATTGTTTGTGCTGACTCGCTAGCACTGTTGATGTATTGACGTGAAGTGAGAAACATTTCAACTACTTTAGCATCATCGCATAGAAGTAATTTATAATTTTACTATTGCAGAATCAACTCAGGACTACTATTTAATTATAATTGTTCGAGTTTTTTAGGAAATAGTACAATAATTATTTGGCATGATTTCAAATATAATTATTCCATATTTAAAATAAAAATATATATTTTAAATTATACTAATTAATCATAGTTTTTTTTAGTATTTTATAACAACAGATTCGTTTATTAAGCTGATTTGTAATTCTCTGTATATACATTAAAATTTAATTATTATTTATGATTTTGTCTACTAGATGGCGGCGGTAGTAATACTTACGTAACACAAGGTAACAAGCAGCGTTAAGTTTATCTGTTCAAGAATGTCGCAATGCTATCATAACACTAGGATAAAAATAAATAAATAGTTACTTAATATAAATAGCGAAAAGTATAAACATTTACAGAATTTTGATTCTTGTCTCGGTTTGCCCAAGGATCTGTTTGTTTTAAGATATCCCGGCGATAGTTTATTTAACTACTACAAATTTACTTGTATTTGTAACATTTGTAGTAACCGCCGTAACCTCGTCCCCATCGACCGAACGACACGTAGTCAAGGCAACGCCTCCGCCAATCGCGCAGTATCAAATTGTCGATGGTCTGCCGTAGACATACGATGGTCGTAAATCTGTGTTCGTGTTGCTTGCTTCTGTTCTATTAGGAAATGCCCACCAAGTACGATATACCGAGTAGAAGTTTGCATGTTATCGGGCCCGCTTGGAACTATCACCATCCTCAATTTCTGAAATGGAAAACGTGGGCTCAGCCGGCCAGGCCTTTGCATAATTTGGTGAGTGAACAGGTGCTTATTCCATTTTCTAGTGTTCGGTCCACTTGCATTCTCGTGTACGTCGTAGCAGAAAAATAAGTATTACTAAGTCGAATGTTATTCGTCGGAATGCTCTTGAGAGAGAATGTAAATAAATATGGAATTTTCTTGCATTATAATGGCCATTTGTTTCTTTGTATGCTCGTGTTTATCCGGAGGATAAGAAGACAAAATAATTAAGGGATATAGTTGAGGTAGACGAACTTTTTATATTGGAAAAACCTTGAGTTGAATTCAAGTCGATGCTAACTGGCCTTCTTTACTTAGTAAGTGGTACACCTTGACCACGTTTTTCGGACATGCGGAAGTTGTCTGTCAATTGAATGTTCTTACAGGTTTATTTCTGTGTATTAGCGGTATCCGGTTTTTAGAAAGAAAATTTTGGAATTTTATATTGTTTATAGCCATGTCTCTTAACTAATAGTCTAATTTCTGTTGTACCATATCGTAAAAGACAAGTTAAAATGAAACGAAAATAAGAGTTGATCTTCCAGTTGGACCGGCTCAACTTCCCTATTTTCCTGTCCCGTGTCTGCCGATCTGATTGTCTCCAAAAATAGTCGTTTTATTATGAGTTTCTTGAATCGTGTAATTTGTCTCAATATAAAAACTCGAAGGATGTCAGTGGCACTTACTTAGATGATCGTGTGCATTGGGTGCGGGAGTTGTACGGTAACATTCCTGTGCGTTAATACGTCATCTCCGTCACCCACATGTAGTTGTTTGTGAATATTAATCATTTAAAACTTGTAGTTTATATTTGCGAAAATTATTTATTTTTTTTCTTAAAAGTTTAAAGAAATGATTTAATATTCAAATAATTATTTTTAATTATTCTCGATGTAATAAAATCCGTCACGTCCAGTCTCAGTAGAACCTGTTTCGTAGAAATAGGTCAAGCTATTCGGTGCTGAGAAAACTATTCTCCGTTTGTTTCTTGCTGTTTTAAGCATATGTATCTAAAATAATTACATTAAAAAGTTTCCTGCATATTTTTAATAATAATAAATAAACATTAAAATGATGTTACGGGATAGAGNTTTTTTTTTTTTTTTTTTTTTTTTTTTTTTTTTTTTTTTTTTTTTTTTTTTTTTTTTTTTTTTTTTTTTTTTTTTTTTTTTTTTTTTTTTTTTTTTTTTTTTTTTTTTTTTTTTTTTTTTTTTTTTTTTTTTTTTTTTTTTTTTTTTTTTTTTTTTTTTTTTTTTTTTTTTTTTTTTTTTTTTTTTTTTTTTTTTTTTTTTTTTTTTTTTTTTTTTTTTTTTTTTTTTTTTTTTTTTTTTTTTTTTTTTTTTTTTTTTTTTTTTTTTTTTTTTTTTTTTTTTTTTTTTTTTTTTTTTTTTTTTTTTTTTTTTTTTTTTTTTTTTTTTTTTTTTTTTTTTTTTTTTTTTTTTTTTTTTTTTTTTTTTTTTTTTTTTTTTTTTTTTTTTTTTTTTTTTTTTTTTTTTTTTTTTTTTTTTTTTTTTTTTTTTTTTTTTTTTTTTTTTTTTTTTTTTTTTTTTTTTTTTTTTTTTTTTTTTTTTTTTTTTTTTTTTTTTTTTTTTTTTTTTTTTTTTTTTTTTTTTTTTTTTTTTTTTTTTTTTTTTTTTTTTTTTTTTTTTTTTTTTTTTTTTTTTTTTTTTTTTTTTTTTTTTTTTTTTTTTTTTTTTTTTTTTTTTTTTTTTTTTTTTTTTTTTTTTTTTTTTTTTTTTTTTTTTTTTTTTTTTTTTTTTTTTTTTTTTTTTTTTTTTTTTTTTTTTTTTTTTTTTTTTTTTTTTTTTTTTTTTTTTTTTTTTTTTTTTTTTTTTTTTTTTTTTTTTTTTTTTTTTTTTTTTTTTTTTTTTTTTTTTTTTTTTTTTTTTTTTTTTTTTTTTTTTTTTTTTTTTTTTTTTTTTTTTTTTTTTTTTTTTTTTTTTTTTTTTTTTTTTTTTTTTTTTTTTTTTTTTTTTTTTTTTTTTTTTTTTTTTTTTTTTTTTTTTTTTTTTTTTTTTTTTTTTTTTTTTTTTTTTTTTTTTTTTTTTTTTTTTTTTTTTTTTTTTTTTTTTTTTTTTTTTTTTTTTTTTTTTTTTTTTTTTTTTTTTTTTTTTTTTTTTTTTTTTTTTTTTTTTTTTTTTTTTTTTTTTTTTTTTTTTTTTTTTTTTTTTTTTTTTTTTTTTTTTTTTTTTTTTTTTTTTTTTTTTTTTTTTTTTTTTTTTTTTTTTTTTTTTTTTTTTTTTTTTTTTTTTTTTTTTTTTTTTTTTTTTTTTTTTTTTTTTTTTTTTTTTTTTTTTTTTTTTTTTTTTTTTTTTTTTTTTTTTTTTTTTTTTTTTTTTTTTTTTTTTTTTTTTTTTTTTTTTTTTTTTTTTTTTTTTTTTTTTTTTTTTTTTTTTTTTTTTTTTTTTTTTTTTTTTTTTTTTTTTTTTTTTTTTTTTTTTTTTTTTTTTTTTTTTTTTTTTTTTTTTTTTTTTTTTTTTTTTTTTTTTTTTTTTTTTTTTTTTTTTTTTTTTTTTTTTTTTTTTTTTTTTTTTTTTTTTTTTTTTTTTTTTTTTTTTTTTTTTTTTTTTTTTTTTTTTTTTTTTTTTTTTTTTTTTTTTTTTTTTTTTTTTTTTTTTTTTTTTTTTTTTTTTTTTTTTTTTTTTTTTTTTTTTTTTTTTTTTTTTTTTTTTTTTTTTTTTTTTTTTTTTTTTTTTTTTTTTTTTTTTTTTTTTTTTTTTTTTTTTTTTTTTTTTTTTTTTTTTTTTTTTTTTTTTTTTTTTTTTTTTTTTTTTTTTTTTTTTTTTTTTTTTTTTTTTTTTTTTTTTTTTTTTTTTTTTTTTTTTTTTTTTTTTTTTTTTTTTTTTTTTTTTTTTTTTTTTTTTTTTTTTTTTTTTTTTTTTTTTTTTTTTTTTTTTTTTTTTTTTTTTTTTTTTTTTTTTTTTTTTTTTTTTTTTTTTTTTTTTTTTTTTTTTTTTTTTTTTTTTTTTTTTTTTTTTTTTTTTTTTTTTTTTTTTTTTTTTTTTTTTTTTTTTTTTTTTTTTTTTTTTTTTTTTTTTTTTTTTTTTTTTTTTTTTTTTTTTTTTTTTTTTTTTTTTTTTTTTTTTTTTTTTTTTTTTTTTTTTTTTTTTTTTTTTTTTTTTTTTTTTTTTTTTTTTTTTTTTTTTTTTTTTTTTTTTTTTTTTTTTTTTTTTTTTTTTTTTTTTTTTTTTTTTTTTTTTTTTTTTTTTTTTTTTTTTTTTTTTTTTTTTTTTTTTTTTTTTTTTTTTTTTTTTTTTTTTTTTTTTTTTTTTTTTTTTTTTTTTTTTTTTTTTTTTTTTTTTTTTTTTTTTTTTTTTTTTTTTTTTTTTTTTTTTTTTTTTTTTTTTTTTTTTTTTTTTTTTTTTTTTTTTTTTTTTTTTTTTTTTTTTTTTTTTTTTTTTTTTTTTTTTTTTTTTTTTTTTTTTTTTTTTTTTTTTTTTTTTTTTTTTTTTTTTTTTTTTTTTTTTTTTTTTTTTTTTTTTTTTTTTTTTTTTTTTTTTTTTTTTTTTTTTTTTTTTTTTTTTTTTTTTTTTTTTTTTTTTTTTTTTTTTTTTTTTTTTTTTTTTTTTTTTTTTTTTTTTTTTTTTTTTTTTTTTTTTTTTTTTTTTTTTTTTTTTTTTTTTTTTTTTTTTTTTTTTTTTTTTTTTTTTTTTTTTTTTTTTTTTTTTTTTTTTTTTTTTTTTTTTTTTTTTTTTTTTTTTTTTTTTTTTTTTTTTTTTTTTTTTTTTTTTTTTTTTTTTTTTTTTTTTTTTTTTTTTTTTTTTTTTTTTTTTTTTTTTTTTTTTTTTTTTTTTTTTTTTTTTTTTTTTTTTTTTTTTTTTTTTTTTTTTTTTTTTTTTTTTTTTTTTTTTTTTTTTTTTTTTTTTTTTTTTTTTTTTTTTTTTTTTTTTTTTTTTTTTTTTTTTTTTTTTTTTTTTTTTTTTTTTTTTTTTTTTTTTTTTTTTTTTTTTTTTTTTTTTTTTTTTTTTTTTTTTTTTTTTTTTTTTTTTTTTTTTTTTTTTTTTTTTTTTTTTTTTTTTTTTTTTTTTTTTTTTTTTTTTTTTTTTTTTTTTTTTTTTTTTTTTTTTTTTTTTTTTTTTTTTTTTTTTTTTTTTTTTTTTTTTTTTTTTTTTTTTTTTTTTTTTTTTTTTTTTTTTTTTTTTTTTTTTTTTTTTTTTTTTTTTTTTTTTTTTTTTTTTTTTTTTTTTTTTTTTTTTTTTTTTTTTTTTTTTTTTTTTTTTTTTTTTTTTTTTTTTTTTTTTTTTTTTTTTTTTTTTTTTTTTTTTTTTTTTTTTTTTTTTTTTTTTTTTTTTTTTTTTTTTTTTTTTTTTTTTTTTTTTTTTTTTTTTTTTTTTTTTTTTTTTTTTTTTTTTTTTTTTTTTTTTTTTTTTTTTTTTTTTTTTTTTTTTTTTTTTTTTTTTTTTTTTTTTTTTTTTTTTTTTTTTTTTTTTTTTTTTTTTTTTTTTTTTTTTTTTTTTTTTTTTTTTTTTTTTTTTTTTTTTTTTTTTTTTTTTTTTTTTTTTTTTTTTTTTTTTTTTTTTTTTTTTTTTTTTTTTTTTTTTTTTTTTTTTTTTTTTTTTTTTTTTTTTTTTTTTTTTTTTTTTTTTTTTTTTTTTTTTTTTTTTTTTTTTTTTTTTTTTTTTTTTTTTTTTTTTTTTTTTTTTTTTTTTTTTTTTTTTTTTTTTTTTTTTTTTTTTTTTTTTTTTTTTTTTTTTTTTTTTTTTTTTTTTTTTTTTTTTTTTTTTTTTTTTTTTTTTTTTTTTTTTTTTTTTTTTTTTTTTTTTTTTTTTTTTTTTTTTTTTTTTTTTTTTTTTTTTTTTTTTTTTTTTTTTTTTTTTTTTTTTTTTTTTTTTTTTTTTTTTTTTTTTTTTTTTTTTTTTTTTTTTTTTTTTTTTTTTTTTTTTTTTTTTTTTTTTTTTTTTTTTTTTTTTTTTTTTTTTTTTTTTTTTTTTTTTTTTTTTTTTTTTTTTTTTTTTTTTTTTTTTTTTTTTTTTTTTTTTTTTTTTTTTTTTTTTTTTTTTTTTTTTTTTTTTTTTTTTTTTTTTTTTTTTTTTTTTTTTTTTTTTTTTTTTTTTTTTTTTTTTTTTTTTTTTTTTTTTTTTTTTTTTTTTTTTTTTTTTTTTTTTTTTTTTTTTTTTTTTTTTTTTTTTTTTTTTTTTTTTTTTTTTTTTTTTTTTTTTTTTTTTTTTTTTTTTTTTTTTTTTTTTTTTTTTTTTTTTTTTTTTTTTTTTTTTTTTTTTTTTTTTTTTTTTTTTTTTTTTTTTTTTTTTTTTTTTTTTTTTTTTTTTTTTTTTTTTTTTTTTTTTTTTTTTTTTTTTTTTTTTTTTTTTTTTTTTTTTTTTTTTTTTTTTTTTTTTTTTTTTTTTTTTTTTTTTTTTTTTTTTTTTTTTTTTTTTTTTTTTTTTTTTTTTTTTTTTTTTTTTTTTTTTTTTTTGTGCCATAATGTTTGAAATAGTCCACATTATTGTAAAAATATTGGAGCATTTCAAATATTGGTGCTATACAATGAGATGGCTATTGAGATGGAAATGAGCTAATCAGAAAACCAGATGCAACCCATGTTGATGTTTTGTCTCATTTCTGTTGATCATCGTCTTGATAAATGGCACCCTTGCAACAATATTCCAATTCCTTTCTGTTAAGAGTAGGGCTGTGGAGTCGTGGAGTTTTGATGTTTTAGTCAGTCATCAAAAAATCTGCTGACTCCAACTTCTTTTTACTTACCAACTTGTTATGTATATAAAACGGAAAAGTATTGGAATCATGTTAAATTTGACCCTCCAAGTTTTTTTTTTTGTTGCAAATCTACGTTTGGAAACCTCCCGAACACCTCAAAAAAGCCAGTAAAAGGGGAAAAATTCACATGTGTGTGTTGGCGTCTAATTTGTTTAATTTCTTTATTTTCTGTTCTGAGATATTAAACAATATCTCAGAATGGGTAAAATTTAAGAAACGAAATGTGGCACTGTAGATTGCATATAAAGGGGCATTAATACTATTAAATTTTGGTTCTTAATTAAAGGTAGACAGGGTGAAGACATAAAAGTGGTCATGTGTCATATCTCTTAATGAATATTTTACTCGTTATTAGCGTTCAAAATTTAAAAAAATAAACTAAGACTCATCTTTACCCTCAAAGTAAGCTTTTTTGCCATTTTATAATAGTATAGTAAAACCCGTTAAGATGGTCTCTCTTAAGATGTTAGAATATATATGAGGACATGATTTAGTTCAATCACTTTGACGCTTAATAACCTATTTCTGTGTTAAACAATCCGACTCCAGTTCTGACTACAGAAATTATTAGACTTCAAACAGGGTGAATGAAATCATGCCCCCCCCACACAGTCTAACATCCACACATATAGAAAAAAACCGCGAATCTTTTGCATATCTTGAAATTTCAAGATGTCCTGAGTCCAAAAATGTAAAAATTTGGGAGGGGTCATTTTTTGACAGAGCGCTACACTTCTCCTCTGTTATATATAACAGCCGGAAAAGTAAAAATTATCGAATACGTATTTATATATTACTTAGAGAAGTCTTTTAGCTTTGGTATAAAAAGTTTCTACGCTCTATCTTTATTAGAACTCTATTTATTGAATATTTTATTCTGAGGTCACGTGATGACATCAGAATTTTCGGGTCTCTTTTGGTAACAAGTCTGCCCCTAGTCAGAGTCAGATGGTAAGGAAAAGTTGGAGTTGGAGTCGGTAGATTTTTACGCGACTCCACAGCCCTGGTTAAGAGCTGTTGTGTGTGGATCTTGTACAGGAGGACATGATTGTTTTTTGACAATTCAGTGCACACTATGTCATAACTATTGTGAACCCTCCTGAAATAGACTTTTTCTGGTTTATTTTGAATATTCCTTTAAATGTTTGAGTATTGATTTGTCCTTGGTGTGGAAAGTCTGCTGCTGAGGGGTTGATCATCCAACACTGTTCTTGTATTGCAGAATTTTTGGACAAGGTTAGTTATTGTATTTATCTGGTCCAACCTTGATGCTGCCTTCTGACATGCCTTCCTCACATTTTTTGGACTTTCCAATGATAAAAATTCTTTAACAATGAATTTATGCTGCTTGCTGATTTATAGTCACCATGTTTTGTATGCCTTGAAAAGACAAGAAAAAAAAAAAGTGTACATTAAATTCAAATACTGAGTAGTGTTAGTTTTGTTACACTTTGAATATTCATTGTGGCATTTTGTTTAAATGTGGTAAGTATATTTTCATATATCCTGTATCAATGCTAAAATAAAATTAAACTCAATTTTCATTATATAGAAACAATCATAATTCTGGAAATTAATTTGCTCTATCTTAATGTTCAAAATAGCAAAAAAAATTGCAATTGAATATGGTTTAAAATGTAAATCATTACCCAAAACTGGTTATACTTAATAAAGGCAAAAACATTAGCTGTCTTACATTTTTGTGCTGGATATTGGTTTAGTTCACCTATATTTATGGTTCAAAATACTTTTAATCTTATGCATTTTATTTCAGTGTATCTTAAATGGTTAATTTGTCTTGTAATTATTTTATAATGATATTGATCATTAAAATGTCAATTTTTTCAATATATAAAACACAAACATCAATAAGGTTTTTAAGTAGTCTTCTAACAGATAATTTTGTATTTTTAAGCACTTGGGATTTTTAAAGAAATTTAAATATATGCATATTATATTATGAAATACAGATTTCTGGTTTTTCTCATTTGTGTAGAGACTTTGGATCTGAAATTTTAAAACCTGAACTCAAGTTGTATTAATTATTTCTAATTTTAGTTTTTATTTTAAAAACTTGTTTAATAATTTGGATAAATTTATATATAGTAATCTATAAACAAAAAAGTTACATATGGGATAATTAGTTACTAAAAAAAATAATAAAGCTATACTTTTAAGAAGTAAGATATAACAAAAACAAAAATGGAGCTCCAACAAAGATTTTTTTTTTTTATATGTTAAAGGAATTTGAAAGGGAAGATTTTTTTCATTATTTAAGAAGTTTAATCAAAAAAATTTAACCATTTTTGAAATAATTAGAATTTTAAGAAGTAAATAAAAGTTCTTACATATGAAAAATTTTTAATACATTTCAAATTATTCTCTTCCAAATATAAAAGAGTATATATGATGATGAATAAAATTAGAATTTCATTTTACTGTATTTATTGAAACGTGTCTTGTTTTGTTTAGTTCAATGTCACGACTTGGTGAATTTATTGACACTTGGCAAATAATTTCATCATCAACTTTTAATCCATATAGATACATATTTCGGGCTTTCGCCCCTCTTCAGTCTGTTACATAGATAGGTTGTATTTTGTGGACATCTGTCAGGCACCTTCCGCACTACGACTTCCCACTCTCCCTTCCCTTCCCTGCTGACTTGACGGCTTCCCCTGCATGCCTCACAACGTGCAATGTTTCACTCCCAGAATGCCACACACAGCCTCGCCTGTGACTGTATGAACATTCTATTTTAATTGTTGTAACCAATTTTTATGAATTTCTATACTTATATTCTTGTTAATAATTTATTTTCATAATTGTTAATAATTTCTTTTAATAATTTCAATTTCTTGTTGAAATTCTAATTATTTTAAGTACACTTTAAACTTTTATTTTTGAATTATTATTATTATTATTATTGAATTTTTGAAGTATTATTGTTGAAAAATTTTATTTAAGATATACTAGATATGCTTTATCATATTAATTTATGAATGTCCCATCTCTCCTTTCATCAGTAAAATTTTTACTTTGCCATACTTTCCCTCTGTATAACAGCTAGGAATCTAGCAAAAATGACCCCCCCAGATTTTTGCATTTTTGGACTTAGGACACCTTGAACATTGAGAAATGCAAAAAAATTCAGGGGGGAATTTCTGTATGTATGGATGTTTGTGTGAGAGGGGACACAATTTTGTTTACCCTGTTTGAAGCTTAATAACGCCTGTGCTTTTTGTTGAAAATTTCTGAAATTTTGCAGGGAGATTCGTTTATTAGGGCCATGGTTCTCAATCTTTTTGGAGTCAGGGAACACTAACCTTTGACGTTTTTTTCCACAGAACACTTACAATACTACATCTCTAAATCGGATGGCAAGCCTTTTTGAAATCAAGAGCACACTTGGTCTAGTACCATGGTTTCCAATTAGTGGTACGCATACTCCTGGGGTACGTGAAATTGCATGAAGGGGTACTCGCTGCAATCTAAAATCGGTTGATTTAAAATTTAAATGCATGAGATGAAGCAATCAAAAAAATAATGAGTGGACCATCAAAAATTTGGAAATTTACAACATAATGCCAAATGCATAAATTTGTTTATTTATAACTAAAAATATTCTCAAAATTTCATCAAAGAAATGAAATTCTTACACAAGAAACAAAAATTGTACAATTAACACAAATTGTGTTAATTGTACAGTTATCATTATCATCATGTCAGCGAAGCGGCAATAAAATATTTACTACCATTTTGCAGAACATACCTCTGTGAGAGTGGATTTTCAGGCATGACAAGCACGAAAACTAAACATCGTCGCCGACTTCAACTCAAAGATGGCTTGAGACTGAAGCTGACCAAAAAGCAACCAGATTTTACAAAGTTGTGCAAAGAAAATCGTGTACATTTGTCACATTAAAATTAAATAACCATATGTTATTTTCATTATTATTAGAATTGTATTTTAAAGGTAATAAATGTAAAAAAAACTTATTCTATTTATCACTAGCTGTCTACCCACAGCTTTGCCTGCGTTACAGTATATTGAATTTTCTTGTGGGAGTAAGATATTTTCTCGCAGTAAAATGTAGCCTATGTCCATCTCCAACATGTAAGCTATCTCTGTGCCAAATTTTATTAAAACTTGTTCTGCAGTTTAGACGTGAAAAGATGACAGACAGAATTACCTTCGAATTTATAATATTAGTATGGATTAATATGAATTTCTGCTATAAGGGGTATACGAGTTTGAGCTCTTTCTTGAAGTGGTACGCAGGAAAAACTAATTGGGAACCACTGGTCTAGTAGATGACAACATTGGCATTTGCTGATTACATTCCCATACAAAAATTATTTTATGTTGTATTAATTTTCTTTTTGCAACAATTTTTAATTGTATATTCGATTTTTTCACAGAACATTTGAAGTGGCTTTACAGAACATCTGTGTTTACAGACCACAGATTGAGAACTACGGTACCAGGGGATTGATGCTATTAAATTTTGGTGGTTAAAGGGTCGGACTTAATGACAATTTTACTTGTTATTAGCATATACAATTTTTTATAAAACTCATCTCTATCTTCAAAATTAAACTTTTTGCCATTTTATAATAGTTAAAAATACCATATTTTATTTATTAACTTTTTATAACAGATGGTGCCACTAAATTTTTAAATGTTGCTGGGAAAGTTGAGCAACTCATTGCTGGGTTTATTCAGTCCAGACTTTGGTGTTTTTACTCTTATGATGCTTTAGCCAGATTATTGTAAATAAATAAATTAAAAAAACAATTATATTAAATGCATGTGATCCTCACTGAATGAATTCATATACATTTATAGATGTAATACTTTTTAAGCATGAAATATAAATTAATATACTCATCTAAATAAATTTATATATATTAATATATAGTATCAATTTCATAGGTTTTTTGTAGTTACTCAAATAGTTAAAAAAAAATCTCAAAAGGTTGGTTTTATTATATTTGAAGAATAAAAATTCTTACAATTGAAACTATTCAAAATTTTATTTTAGTCTAATGTACAGTGGAACCTTGGTATACAACCTTAACCGGTTCCTGATGTTTGGACTTACACCGAATTGGACGTATACCAAACCAACCTTTCCCACAAGAAGTAATGTAAAAATGATTAATCCATTCTCACATGAAAAAAATGGCTGGCTTTAACACCTCTCTTTCCTGGCTAGTTCCTGCTTGATTTTTCATGAGATCAGCATGTATCTTTTTAGCTTTCTTGCAAATAATTGCTTCTGATACGCTGTCTCCAGCACACTGTTTTTCAGTTATTTAAAGCAAAAGCAATTTCTCAACGTGATCTAATGTCTTCAATCTCTGTTTAGAAATTGATTTAACTCCTTTTGCAACGTTAGCAGATTTAATAATGTCTTTATTTTTCATGATTGTCGATATTGTTGTCCTCTGAATACAGTATGCAACAGTTAAAATATCGAACACGCATGCCACCTCCATATTTCTCAACAATTTCTTTTATCAGTTCCATTGTGATTCTAGTCATTTTATTAGTTTTCTGTTGCTTTTCATCTGCCTTTTTGCAATTCATGATTAATAAAAATAATTTTACTTACAAATTAAAATCAGAAGAAATTTAACAAAGTTATAAACTATTGCATCGTGAATGTCTAGTCTGGTCTAGTACACTGATAGTGCTACTTGTTCATAGATGGTGTGTATAATTGAATTAAGTCATATACCGAACAAGTCATATACCAAGCAAAATTTGTTTCGTCCAAACAGGACGTATTCTAAAGCAGACGTATACCAAGGTAACACTGTATATCATTGTTTATCTGTTTCAACAATGAATATTGACATATCAGTTAGTAAATATTCAGTTCTATCATTTTTTAAAGATAGAATTAATAAATTGTTGCTTTTCTGGATTATTTTTGACTGTTACTTATAATTTTATAGAAGAGAGAATGCCTTTCTACTTTTTCTGCATGGAATGTTGTTTTTAACAGTAATTCTTATTTTATCATTGATGTTAACACACTATTTCCTCTGCTTTTCTACTTTATCTTATAAATTTTACTTTTCATGATATCAAAATTATCAGTCATTTATACTTTTTTTTTACTATTGTTTTTTTTTTTTTCAACTTTAACCTGAGGCAGACTTCTGAATGGGGTCGAAAATGTTTGTTTTAATTAAATTATTGCTGGAAAAGTATATAAGGTGTAGTTATTACTGCACTGTTTTTCATTTTAAAATGTTTTATTTAAAATAACAAAATATTTTAAAATGCAGAAGTTTTTCAACAGTCAGTGTTATATGGGGTTAAATATCTACTTCAATATCCTTTTACTGTCTTAAAATACTTTATGATAAGAGTATATTTTGCTGTCTTAAATATATTCTTATCATGAAATATTTTATCTCAACTGTATTCTCTCTAAAAAATTATTACTATTTAAGATCAAAAATATAACATAAGAACAGATGTTCTACCAGTAATATTTTTATATTTATATCTATAATCAAAAACATATAAAGGTCCATAGAATGTTACTACTCAAGATATAACGTGTTACAATTAAATTTTTTTGAGATTGTAAAATGAACAAAATATTTGTTTTGAACTCAAATACAAATTTTAGAATATATACACAAAAATTAAGTTTAAAAAAAAACATATTAAATTTAGAATGATTCCTACATAAAATAAATATTAGGGATCTATAATAATAATTGAAGACATGAGTGGATGAAGGGAAGGTATTCTGTTGCAATCATTCAAAATCAGATTGTCCTTACATGGATAGAGGTTGTTGTATCTAAGACTTTCATATAATACCATTAAAGATCTCAGAAATTAAAAGACATGGTAGTGCTCTCTGCAACACATTCTTTTATGGATATATTAACACCAAAATAATTAAAAAAAATAAGAATATCAATCCACTTAAAACTTTCATTTTGTAACATAACACCTTTATATGCTCATGTCTTCAATTAATTATTGTATTTCTATTTTCTATAATAATATTTCAAATTTAATATTTTATTTTTTTTATCTAATATAATTTTAATTTTATATATGTATATATATATTATAACATTTGAATATTTGTTTGCTTTTTGTTTACAAACAGTAAATGCATGCGTGCATGGTGTTAATTTCTACAGTAGTAGTATTCTAATTTTTTAAGCATTCTTGATGATAGATAAGTTTGAACTTTTATTCTTATGATTTATTTTTGATTTTAAACTCCATTAAAATAAATCTTTTTTAACTTTTATTAGTCACTTTTATATTTCCTTCCACTTGTTTGCTTTTCTCTACTTTATTTCTCCTAAGACTTCACTATATTTCTAATCTGTCCAAGTTTTTCTTTTCATTTCTATAATCACATTTTGTGTGCTTATTTGCTTTTAGCATTCTTCAGTATTCATATTTTAGTCTCATATTAATCAATGTTATACCGTTATGCGGATCTTTTTCTTTAGATCTAATTTCATTAATCTACATAAATGATACAGTTAAATAATGTTGAATGAGAAAATGTGCATTTGTCAAAAAAAAAAAAAAACAATTTTTGAAAAAGTTTTTCATCAGTGCAACATAAAGATCTTGGAACTACATAAAAGATGTAAATGTAGCACAAAAACTGACAATTAGCTCTTAAATTAAAAACTAATAGTGTTTATGTACTTACTGTATATATATGTATATATATACAGGAAGGTGCAAAAGTAGGTATACAGTTGTTATGGAAAAAAACATATAGGGAGAAAATAGGAAGAAGAAAACATTTTTATGTACAAATTAAATCACAAATAAGGAATACGAACTAATAAAAGATGATGATAATGAACACCAAACATTCGTATTTCTCAGATTCTCAACTGTATACCTACTTTTGAGAACTGACTGATATCAATTAATGATTTATATAATGCATTTTTTTTTATTTTTAGTAATTGGTATAAAATGTCAGTAAGCAACCATTTTCATTTTTATTGAATAACTAGCAGACCCTGCCACGCGTTGTTGTGGCTCAAAATGTATCTATTATAAATTTATAACACTTCCCCCATAGGGGGGAAATTTTTCGAAAAATTTCTTCTTAGTGTACATTCTCTTGACATACCCTATTAAAACGCAATCAAAAACGCAAAAACCCGCATCTAAAATAGTATAATAGAAGCCAAGTTCTTCACGGTAAGCCTTAATCCTGTCTCTCTCCCCTGCGGGGGGAATATTGAAAAATTTCTTCTTAGTGTACATTCTGTTGATGTACCCTGTTAAAATGCAATCAAAAATGCAAAAACCCGCATCTAAAATAGTATAAATAGAAGCAGAGTTCTTTACCATAAGCCTTAATCCTAACCATCTCCCTACAGTGGGGTTGAATTTTGACATGTATATTATATAAAAACACATGTATATTTGAATGCAGCAGTGTGTCAAAATTTCAAAGGAATCAGTAGGAACAAACAAACATTACATTTTTATTTATATAAATAGATAGATGATGATCTGCTTTAGTTCATTTTCACAGAAAAGCATAATGCCTCACAGAAAAGCAAACTTAGGGTGTCATACTCGTAGCACCATCTGTTGGACATAAAAGCCTTAACCATAGATGATATCATTTAATTTATATGAATGTTTAACAGAATAATATACAGCCTATGTCCACCCTGTAGTTCCATTTTAAATATTGGTGAAAGAATTTTTGAAATTGGATGAGCAGTTTCAGAGATTACCTGCTACATCCAAACTTACTTACAAACATTACCTCTTTATAATATTAGTATAGAAGATAATTTTATTTCTGAAAACATCTTTTTATTGACTAACATAAATTTCAAAGGGTTTAATCAACGGAATTTGCATGAAGAATAATTTGTTGATCAAATTACTTTATACAAGTTGAATTTCTTGTTATTTAATTTGCTAATTATTATTTATTGTGTCATTATAAATGTACAGTTATTGGTAATATATAAATATTAATCATGAAATAAATTAATGTATTTTGATACAATTATTAACTTAAAGGAGCTTAGATTCAACTACTGGTGTTTTTTACCTGGATGATGAATAATCAGCATTATGTTGAATATATTTATACATTATGGCTTATTCATTATTTGACATATTTTGAGATTTTTATAAAAATTTTAATAGTAAAAAAAAATCTAATGTGTATAATTGTGACATTTTAACAATGTGGGCTTCAGTTTTTAATCATCATTTAATTTTAAAAATCATGAGACTTATAGTATGCCAAAAGTTTGGATATAGTTAATTGAAACCTCTAGCCTAGTGTTTCCCAACCTTTTTTGTGCTATGCCCCACCTAAGCCTTTCTAAAATTCTCATGCCCCACCTAAGCCTTTCTAAAATTCTCATGCCCCCCTAACATATACAGTGGCTATACCAGGCATGGCCAACATACGGCCTGTCTAATGAATTTATGTGGCCCGTGATTAATCTTCCAATATTAGCTACTCAAGTCCGAATAGCTCGATGAAAAATTCTGATGCCTAAAAAAGAAAAAAAAAAAGGTCAACAACTCATTTTCAATTGCCCCCCTTAACAACCGAATTGCCCCCTTGTGGGGCGTGGGCCCCACGTTGGGAAACACTGCTCTAGCCCCTAAGCTTTCCATATCTGGTCTTGTTTTTCATCTAACTCTATTTTCAAGATTAACAAAAGATGGACAACAGTGGGAATGTCTAGGTTTGCAGTCTGAAAATTGCATCCAATAATGCTAAATATAAAATTACAATAATAAACAAATATGACACTGAAATAAATGAAAATAACAATGCTGGTTAAGTCATTTGATGATTAAAAGAAAATTTCAAAATACTTAATAAGAAAATTAAAAGTTAAATCATATGGTAATTTCAATATTAAGACAATTATTCTGATGATTAGCAAAATTGTGATTGTCTCAAGCAGCTAGTTGACAATCTGAAGCTTGATAAAATAATCGGATAGCCTGATGAAATTTGGCTTTAGCTGTCATTTGGCTAAATATTAATATAGAAATTAATTAATTTGGATTAAAGGTAGACAGTCTGTCATTTTTGTTGATCATGATAATTCAGAAATAAATTTAATAATATGGAATAACCTTCAAAAAAAACAGAGCAGAGTTTAAACCTGCATCTTTTACATATCATGCAGATATGTTAACTTTAACATAACACTGGACTAAAGTTTGATACCACTTCAGAATACATCTTTAATATGAAACATATGTAGAGTTTATTTGTGGTAACTACTTTATATATAATTTACATCATGTTTATTTCAAAATAGGTGCTGGTAAACATATTAATTATGAAAAGGGACAAATTAGAATACTATCAAGAGAGAAAATTAGAGTATGGAATTATAGAATTATTAAACAGAACCAAAACAGTTATTCACAATTATTTAAAAGATCCTGACAATTATGGAAGTAGATCACACAAGGGCAGCCATCTAAGTTATCCACCATGGACAAATGGATGATCTTGAGATGTGTAAACACCACAAATAAGTTTGTTACAAACATTACAAGGCAATTGCAGCTTTTACTAAAGATGTTGCTCATTAATCTAAGAATAGCTCTTGAGCTAACTGGTCAAGAACTATTCTTAGATTAATGAGCAACATCTTTAGTATGTGAAAATGAAAGCAAAGCTATAACTGAATAAAACACATTTGCTTGCTAGACTTTTGTGAAGACTTGTGTTTTGAACTATGAATTTTGAGAAAATTTTGTCTTTAGTAATGAGAAAAATTTAATATTGATAGTCCTAATAGTCTTTGTTATTGGCATAACCTAAGAAAAGATCCATGGCTTCTTTTTTGTTATCAGATACAGTTTAGGAAGTTCAGTTATAATTTAGGATACTTTACAGTACAATCAAAATCAAGTTTATTTGTTTTCCCCCAAGATCAAATACTGATGACTATCAAAGCATATTTAGAAATTGTCTTTTGGTATTAAGAGATGAGCAAAATAATGCAAACTTTATATTTTAGCAAGATCCATGTTACACATTCAACTGTGAAATAAAGAACATTAAAACATTAAAGTGGCCAGAATAGTCCTCACTTCAACCTAATTGAGAATCTGAATGATTTTGCGTGCATAGTGTATAGTGCTGAAAAGCAATATAACAATGTCAAGGAACTGAAAACAGCCATAATCTCTGCTTGGAATAGTATTTCTCTAGTGCACCTGTTAACTTTAGAAAATTCGTTTCTTCATTTAATACAAGTACTTGAACATAAAATACTTGTGATTATTAAACAGTGTAGTTTTTATTTGATTTGTAACATTTATATTAATTTGTAAAGCTGGTTTTAAACTTTTGTCCAGTATATTGTTGCAGAAGAAACATGAACAAAACTTAAAATTTAGACTATCTGGATAATGTGAAGTCAATTCACCATTGTTTAGATAAAGCTGAGAACAGGTGTATTTTTATGGGTATTTTGTTTTCTAGCCACTATGTGGATAGTAGAAAAAGGGCAATATTGTTAGGTCTGGCAATTTATTCCTAGATTTCAAGCCAATTGGCAATATGGTGACAATTTTTTTTAAACACTTGTAAGCTCTAGGACTACATTATGTTAATAAATACAATTGAAGACGAACACAAAAGCTGGCATCTTAAAAGTCATTTCAAACATATGCAGAATCATGTAAGAACATACAACAACATTGTCTTTATTTGAGGCTTCAAATGCAAAAATATTTAAACACTTTATTGAGGATCTTTTATGTTTTTCAATTGTATTAATGTGATCAACCCAGGTACATGCCATTTAAGCTCTATGTATTGATACATATCAGTGTTCTGTAAAACAAAGTAGGCTGATACTTTTTGCTACTTTAAAACTGAAGGTACAAAAATTTTCTTACCTAAATAAGATGATAATTTGATGAAATAACAGGTAACATTTATTTTCACTTTTTATGCAATAGGAAATAATAAATTCTAGTTAATTTTAAAAACAAATCTTATTTATCAAATCTGCATTGGAAAGATTGTAGATTATCTGGCTGAATGGCCACCCTAAGTTTTTTCCTCATTTTATGCAAACTTGGATGGATAAAGTTCAAATTTTAAGTTTTCTCTCTGCTTCATCCATCTGTTTTAGAATAATGTCAGCTTTATTCACTTATGAATAAAGTGCATTTTATAATTTAATAAATAAAGTTCAAAATTAATTAATTTGTTTCTTGCTTTAATCACAAGACTTAGATTTAGATAAACTGGTATTAGCCAGTTGGTCCTACCTTTATTCAATTCACAGGCTTCATTTGTAATTTTAGTTGTAATACACACTACATTATATATATATAAAGTTTTTACTTTGATTTTATTCTTATGAATTGCAAAAAACATGAAAATTATGAAGGTGTGATTAGTATGTTAAATTGATAAGAATATTAGCTGAAAAAGTAACTTGGTCAATGTATTAAAACAAAATTATATGATAATTTTTTACAAATTAATATAAACAAATAAAAAAGTGTGTTATTTATTAATGTAAAGGTTTAAGAAGAATGTTTTTGTCTTGTTTTCAACCAGAAATAAATCAACCCATTAAGAAAATAAATCCTATCAAGTAGATCTACTCTTTCTTATTCCTTACTTTTTTTATACATAAAGAGAAGAGAATTTTTATAAGGTATTATATATTATTAATAACTATTTAAATCAACCAATAACAAAGCTGTGCATCTTTTGAATATACTGTTTTGTAAGATTAGATGTTCCATAATCAATTTGCTTTTAAATGATTAATTTAACTGAAGATGATTTTAAAAAAGATTGAGAATGTTTGCTGATGTGAATTAAAATAGATTGTGCTGATTGTATAAAGGTGTAGTTGATTTTACATATTCTCATAATCACTTGCTTTGGCAATTATCTATTTTCTTTAAATCATCAGGATTGTTTAATAAATAATATCTTTACTGCTATTATAAGATTTTACTTTATTGACATAGTTCATATTGCTTAGTTATTTGGACACATTCCTAATACAGTAGAACCTCGAAAACTCGGCTCTCGATAACCCAGCACTCCGGATAACTCGGCCACACCCTGGCAGGGCAAAAAAATCCTTAGTTAATTAATTTTCATTATAGCAGCTTTATAAAAGTATAAAAGCTCTCATAAAGTATTTTTCTGAGGTCTGTCTTATCAGGTAAATTACTGTACACAGTCTATTCATTAATTTTCATTTTCATGTAGTAAAGGCTCTATGCCTTCATAAAGGACGTACTTTTCCTTTGTTTAAGGGTATTTGGGCAGTTTATTCTCTGTTATATTCTCAAGTAAACAATACATACAAGTACAGTACAGTATTTTCTGAGGAAACACTCGTACTTATTTTTTTTAACCCCATTCCCGATAACCCGGCATTTTCACAAACTCGGCCACCCTTCGGTCCACATTAGGCCGAGTTTTCGAGGTTCTACTGTATTTGATTATTTGATATACTAGCTATTTTAGAAGTTTATTTTAATTCTAATTAATTTTTTATGTAACTGTTATAAAATTTTTATGAATACTTCAAAATTTACCATTTCAAGTGTTAAAATTTAGTTTTTAAAATATGAAAATCTTAGTAAAGTAAGTAATAAAATTTTAATTTTACAGAATTTTAAGAATGTTAGTTCCATAAATAATTTAAAGAATAGTACCTTTATAAATTCATAAAATAATAAATAAATATATATTTATTTATATTATGTACTGTAGTTGTAGTAATTTGTCCTTGATATTCAGAAAGATCTAGATATTTAAAAGTTCATTGTGTAACATTGTATAGGAGTTTTAAAATTCAGGAAATTTTCATTGTAAACTAAAATAATAACTATATTGAATTTTTAAAGGATTTATTTTTTAATAAATTCCATTCTTTTTATTTTAGTTTGAAGAATTATTATATATGTTCATTGAATTTGAAATCCTTTGGAAGTATTTTGGAAAATAGTGTATATGGAAATCTAGTCTTCCTTACTCCTTGCTGTTTTTTATTCATATAATACATTATTAAAATATAGAGAAGAGAATTTTTATAACTTTATTTAGTATTAAAAAATTGAAAAACATACATGCATACGTGAGAGAGTTTAAATGTTTTTTGTTTTAAAATTATATTAGATACATTTAAAAATTTTTAAAACATTTATAAATGTATAAACAATTTTATTAAAACAATATATTTGATTTTTTTATTAAAGCTAGATGATCTACTGAATTATCAGGCTATGGTTAGGCTAAATTAATAATTAGATACAAAGTAATTTGTCTAGAGTTAGGTGATTAAGCAACCGTCTTCTGATAATTTTCATAATTATAATAAATAAATAATTTTAATTTTATTATAATTATTAAAATTATCATGAGATGGAAGCTTAACCTAATCATAGCCCAATAATTTGACAGATCGTCTGGCATTTATAAATAATAACTAATCATGCAGCTTGTGACATAAAAATAATTTAATATTATAACTGTTGCAGAATGGAAAACACAATGAAAGAGCAGATATTTAGTTAAGTTTTTTTAATATTTTCATCTGTTGTCTAAGCACCTATCACCCTGCACACCCACTTACAGTGACCCTGCAGGGTGGTGGGTGCTTTGTCAAGGGGGGTCAAACACATTCCTTTAAGCACCTGATTTAAATTATGAAATGACAAAAATATGGACTAAACATTAGTTTGAAAAAGTAACATAACAAAAACTCTAACAGTCCAAGTGTTAATGCTTATGTTAACACTTTCTAGTTCCATTTTACATGAAAAAGCAATCATACCACAATTACAATTTTTAATTTGCATGTACTGGGATAGACTGGAAAAAATCAATGATCATGTCTTAACTGGAAGTACTGTACTTTAGAAATCTTTAATAAATTAATTTGTAATTATATATTTATAGGGATATATAGTATTGCATAATCAAGTGAGTGAAAAGTGGCCCTGGTCGTGAGTTTGTTGTCTGATGAGGAATAAGTTACAGACTAGTATATGACAGTATTGCCAGATGTTCATACCATACAAATTTCAATTCAAAGGAGTTTTATTGGAATCACAGTATATTTGCACTAATTTGTAAGTAATGTAAAAAAAATAGGACTCGCATAAGTTATGAGATACCCTAATGGTGGCATTACCTGTTGTCTTAAAAAATACTTTTATATTTAGATTAAATCTATTCTTAGCAAAAATCTTTAATCCAAATATTCAAATACTCTTGAACTAAAAAAACTTTTAATCTTTTCAATATTTGTTTTTAATTACCATCTTAAATTTTTTCACTGAAGCATCTTATTTTATAAATAAATTTCTACTGATTATAAGTCTTCCAAATTCTTTGAAAAACAGTGATTAATGATTTATTTTTAAGCAAGATAAATCAGAGTCATTGTCAACAGCAGTATGAAAATCTTAACTCCTTCCATTCCAGAGATTACCTTCTTGCATTTTTTTTTTTTTCTTATTGTAGCCAAAATATTATGGATGTACAGTACATACATATGTCTGGAGAAAATGCTTATTAGCCAAGTCTACTTTAGTGAGGTATTACTAAATAAATATTAAAACTATTGCTGGTAATGTGAAGTTAACTATTTTGTGATTCACCAAAAGACAAGAGTATTGGAAATAAATGAAAATAAAAAATTATTTCCTGCTTTGGAAAGCTTGTGTTCAATGAGTCATTCATTTGTTTTGTTACACAAAACAATTGAATGACTTTTTAACAATTTAAGTGAATTATTCTTGAAAATACCAAACTAAGCTATTCTTCAGTTAGTTGCTAGTCAACTCAAGTGCTAAACTAATAAACTGTTATTAACTTACTGAATAGCTCTATGTTATGCAATAAAAATAACAACATCTAAAATAAATCGTTTTTTATAACATTGATGTTTATATTAGTCTGTGTTAATTGGTGGTTGTAATCAATTTTTAAAACTCAGATGTCAATTTCAAAAACCTGGTATTATTGGTACTTGTAGCTAATGCAAACTTAATTCACAACTTATTTCACAATTTCAAATTTTGGATGTTAAAAAATATTTTATTATGACGGTTTTCTATAAGAACATTATAAATTAGAACATTTAAAATTTATTTTTAAAAAACATCTTTGCTCTTTGATTGCTCATTAGGCTTGAATTATTCTCAATTGATGAATTGTTAAAACTCAAAAAGAATTTCAGATATTGTTTGTTTAAACATTTTGCATGAATTTATAGATTGGCTTTAATATGGAAATAAATATCAATGATATTAATGATTAATTTACTTATTATATATATTTATATAAAAAGAACTTTAAGCTGTTTTCAAACTCTAATTTTTCCTTTCTCAGAATTTACATACAGGACAATTTTCATTATCTTCAGATTATGTAAAATAATTTCTTTAATGGAGTTCTAGAATAGCTTTAAATTTATTTACTATTATATATGTGATTTTAACAGTGGCGTGCCATCATTAGAAGTGGTGGATGCGCCGCTTCCCTTGTAGTTTCTAACAAATAAATACATATTAATTTTAATTATATGAAAATAATCGCACAATATTTTATTATAACCGCATTATGTATCTTATTACAAATTTCTACACTACACGTCAAAAAAAAAGATAAGATTCCTATTGTATATTCAAATATTAGTGGCGGAGTAGTGGAGTGGAAACGCTGTATTGTCAGCATCCAAAAAGCCAGATTCGTGCATGCGCTTTACAGAGCACCAACCTCACCCAGTTTAGCCAGTGGAAGCCTAGGACCTTGGGTGGCTGATACACGTATAACGCATCTGATTCTATCCGGGACCAATTCCGGGCTGTTAGCCGCCTGCCTACTAGTTATTTGGCCACCCTAGCCCGATTATGTAAATCGTGAGTAGATTTATACCTTAACCCAACCGATAAGAATATACTGGTATGTTTTTATGATAGTTCTGTATAGTTGACAGGAATTTTAAAAAAGCCATTAAAATATTTGATATTTTTATTCAGCTCTCCGATTTTATATTACTCACGGATTTCAATGTTAAACCAGTGATATTACGATTTCATATATACCATCTTTAAGGGGATGTAGAAAAAAAATGTGTACAATTCTTGTATAATGTTAAAAAATTAGCTGTTACTTTGGTAGCATTCAACTAAATTTAATGAATGAGAGAGATGCACGAGGTACAGAAAAAGCTTTAGAATTTATTTTCCTTAAATTTATGATTTATGTATCCATTTGTCATAAAAATTTGTCTTTCCACTTTTTCCCAAGACTACAAATATTCGAGTACAAAGTAACCGGTTTAGACTTATTTCTACTTAAGAAGTAGTTAAATAATTAAGCGATTAGGGAATTGGGGACATAAACACAATCCTGATGAAAGAGCCGGAATTTTACTTAAAAGATTAACCGAACCATCTCTAGCCGAGTACAGTGGAGACTGATTTCTTCGTATTATTAATATAATAAAGACAGAAATTTTTCCAGTTGAACAAGAGTGACCGAAAAGTTGTAAATTTTGGAAATTTCCGTGGACAACACCTGATCCTAAAACAAATTAGTTAGAAAATAAATGACAGACAATCTATTAAGTTTAACATATTTAGATTTTTACAGCTATGGTGAGAAACGTTTAAAATTTACAAGAACCCTATCACGTCTTTTGAGATATACTAGTGATGCAAATAAACAGGCATTTGACATTGACCGGTATGGGCACCCTTGGGATTTGGCAGCCCACGCACATGTCACACTGCACACCTAGCAGGACCATCTCTGATTCCACTCGTAGGGAGCTATTTGACTAAGTGGTTAATATTTAAAGAGTAAAGAATATTTTATGTTATTTATACGTACGTTTCATTACAAAGCTATATTTAATTATAATTTTTTTTAAAAGTATATTCATACAATTGAAGAAGGTTTTGTATCAGGTATGTATATCCACCACACATTTTATTTCACCAAGTAAGTTTTTATAATTTTATTTTTAATTTTAGCCCTTATATCGTGGCTAGTGATTTAGAATGTTATTGCGATATTGAAATTTTAAAGTTTTGGCTCAAGATCATATAATGAAAAAGAAAACATTATTAAAAGAGAAAGGCCAATGCCTAAGTTAAATATAAACATGTCAATAAAAAAAATTGGTTCGACATTTTTATGATAAAATGGCTCTGTAAATGCATAAAAATGTAAAAATTGTTTTCTTGGTTTGCCTACTATTTTCAAATGAAATTAGTGTGTGGAATAAGAATGGCTTTGACAATTTAGCTGGCAAAAGACAAGAAAAATCGTCGATTGTTTTGTATTTGAAGCAATTTGGAAATTGAAGCGGAATAGAATTTAACATTAGTAAATAATATAAAATAAATATCGAAAATTATAACGAGATAGTTACGGTTAATAGATATATTTTATCTAAATAAATAGATGTTGTGTGTTTTTATCAAAGCAAGAATTGGCAATTAGAGGGCATATGGAATATATTGGATCTAATAACAGAGGTAATTATATTGAACTTGTTTATTTATTAAGTACGTCAGATAAATAATCTATTAAAAATATATTTAAAGAAAGAATGAACTGATTGCCTCTGGAAGTCTGCTTCTTATAGAAACACAGCTTCC